>NW_025952842.1:0-74668 GCF_017499595.1 Psilocybe cubensis
GACAGCGTTCCAGAGCATAATATTGTCGGGGAGCGGACTGCCCGAGATCCCGCCTGGCGGGTCGGACGAGAGGCGCTTGAAGTCCCGGATGAGCCGTTTCTTGCAGTTCGTCGACATTGTTTGCTGAGTAAGATTGGGTCAAGTAATTCGGGTGGCTTTGGTTAAAGCGAGAGAGGGAGGTGTGGTCGTGTCTGAATCGCGTGCTGTTAATGAGGGCACTGCGACTGTCGTCGTACACGTCGTCTCGTATGTGGTATGCGGTATTCTAATGATGGTATGCGATATGGATTGTAAAACCTGCAAACCCAACTTTAATTGTATCTTCCCCTACCAAACCACCCTCAAAACATACCTTTGTACGTGCGTATATGCAAGCGTAAAGTCGTCTCAGGCGGCTGGTATGAAGAAACAAGCAAGTCAGTCTAACTCAGAAGCAGTGGCAGTGGCAGGCCTCCTCATGTCACGCCCACTGACCGTGACCTGACTCCGCCGCATCTAATCTGGAAACAAACAATAGCAACAACAATCACTCTGCCGAAATGCCGCAAGTTGACTTTGTCGTTGTAAGTATTTCATTCATCCACAACGGTTGCCCTGAACGATGAGGACGCTCTTTCACTCGCAACGGCGCTTGTTCGATTCCCCGCACCCATTGCGCTGTGTCCTGATTGCCCCCGCCGCCTGCTACAATCTTCAAAGTAGTCAACGTATCACTGTGATTTGACTTTGCCCTCGCCTACGGTCTGGTAAGCATACCACACACTGCAAAGTGCAAAGTGCGGACCACCGGACCCGACGCGCTCGTGCCTGTTTGGCCTCTACCGTGTCCGCGTCCATCAGCCCACACATGCACACACGCGCTATGCAAACATCACACCGGCACCCCTGACTCAACCCAACTCCCGCGTTCCAATGCGTTGAGATTTGCACTGTGTAGCGTATCTCGAGAACCACAGGGTATAGCACAACGACTCTCGATGTCTCAGGGATGCTTACTCTGAGCGCAACAATTCTCAATGACAGAGACAAAGCAGGACATTTTTTGTATTTTAAGAACACACTTTTGTAAAATTCTAACCAAAAAAGGCAAAATCTATTTATAACTGAAAAAAAGAGCCTTGTCCACAATGTCCAACCCTCTTCTGGTAACAAACTTCAAGGGTTTCCCCTCCCCCGAAGGGCAGAGAAACAAAGTGACGGGGTGAGGTCCCCCGACACATGGTGGGTTAGTAGCAGAAACAGCGGGAAGGGGCATAAAAAGTCAGTGGGGCAAGTCCATAGCCCTACCGTAAAGCTCCGAAAACATACCTAAGCAGGTTTCTAGATAAATACAAGTCTGCGAGAGATTCAGAATACAACTTACTTGGTAAAGTTTTTGTCATTCAATGGATGCAACGGCAGCAGGCGGCATCGGTGTCAACTACAATCAAAGTCAGTCACAGTCTATTCAAAGTACAATTCTACAGACTTACCATTCCGAATCTCGCTCGACGGACGGAAATACATAGCGTCGAGGGTTTTTGCTTGTAAGAAATTTCTAGAGTCAAAGTTAGCAGTAGTTTAGGGAAAGTAAAATCAAGCCCACGTACCAACTATCGTGTCAAAGCACTCGTGCAGATGCCCCATCCTGCTCGTCGGACGTCGATATATGGTCTCAAGGTAAATCTAGAGCCAAGGTCAGTAAAAATCCAATAAATGAATGCCATACATACATACCTCAACGGGCACACAGCTAACAACGCCTGCTCGGCGGACGGCGATACGTCGTGTCAAGGCAAAATCTAGGGTCACGGGTCAGTGATAATTAATGCAAACCAAGTTGAAGTACACTTACCACTTGGTGTAGATCCTCACACTCGGTCGGCGGACGTCGATACATCATGTCAAAGCAAAATCTAGGGTCACGGTCAGCTTTAATTAATGCAAAGCATGTCGAAGTACACATACCACGGGTTTTAGATCCCCACACTCGGTCGGCGGACGTCGATACATTGTGTCAAAGCGAATCTAGGGTCAAGGTCAGTCTTTGTACATTAAATAAAACTAAAACACACATACCTATGCACCAGAGGTCCAATCCCGGTCAGCGGACGGCGATACGTCGTGTCAAAGTCTAGAGTCAGAGTCAGTCTCTGTACATTAAATAAAAGTAAACCACACATACCTGTACACCAGAGGTCCAACCCCGCTTGGCGGACGTCGATACGTCATGTCAGAGCAAATCGGGGTCACCCAGACATCCAATCCCACTCGGCGGACGTCGATACGTTGTGTCAGAGCAAATCTGAGGTCAAGGTCAGTGTGAGTACATATCATAAAAGTAATACACACATACCTGAAGACCAGAGGTCCAATCCCGCTCGCCGGACGTCGATACGTCGTGTCAGAGCAATATCTAAGGCCAGGGTTAGTCACAACTTGTTCAACGAATGCTACAGCACACTTACCACAATAGTGAGGAGGCAGGTAACAGGCGCGCTCGGCGGACGGCGATACGTCGTGTCAGGACTAAATCTTGGGATAAAATCAGTCTCCGTTTGGTAAATAAATGATACACAACTTACCAGCTCGCCGGAACGCGATACATAGCGTCGGGCTATGTTAACAGGGCATAAATCCTTGGATCAAAGTCAGTCTCACTTCTTCAACAAACATCACAGCACATACCAGGTCGGCGGAACACGATATATAGTGTCGAAGCAATTCCATGTCGAGAGGGGTAGCACACCACCATACTGACAGCATGGGTACAAAGTAGATGGATAAAAAAAACCCAATATCAGAGTTCTCTTTATACCTTTTTCACCCCAAACTTTTTCAAAGCCCGCTCTCAGTCACGTAGCAACACTTCTTTCTAGCTTCATCATTTTTACTAGCTTCGCTTCCGAATATTTCCTCATGCCATAACTTTGCATAATAGGAGACCTTTACATCCCTTTCTCCACTCCCTCAAACGTGGAATATCAAGCCACAGTGCACCACAAGGCACAAAACTCACTCGCCAAGTCGCAATTGGCTCAAATTCATGTCCCGTGCAGTAAAAAACCTCACTCCTATCAAGTGAAAATTGTTACGCCATTTTGTAATACCACGTACTAATCTTTGGTAAAGGTCCTCGTTTCAATTTCTACAGCACATCTAGCTCTGATTTCAATGCAGTAATAGCGTTATCTTCTCCCCAAAGTATTTTTTGGGATTACTTGCTGCAGACCGGTCAATTCGAAAGCTATGTCATCACATTCAGACACTCTGCACAGGATGCGCTGACGCTGATGCTGCAGACTCTGCGCAAACGATGTGCTTACGCTAACGCTACAGAGTCTGCGCACACAATGCGCTGACGCTGACTCTGTGCACAGGATGCGCTGCCGCTGACTCTGTACACACGATGCGCTGGCACTTGGTATTACAACATCGGCTCGCCGGCGTTCACAAGCCCAGGAACGAGATCACAACTTCCGACGCTCTAGCCTCGTTTAACTAATCGTTAAATCTACGACAAATCGCCCACAGGATCACGATCTACGCGTGTTCATTAGGACCCTGCCCTAATTCCCCACAGGTGCGTCATCATTCCACTCTAGGTTTAGTTTGCATCTCAGGAACACAAATTCGACTGTAAAGTCTATTTTTCACCTCCGTTCCGAGTCGACGTCATTCACGACAACAACAGTTGGTTCGACTTTGCGAGAGATGTTGGTATTTCGGATATGTTTACAACAGTACGTCCTTTGAGTCCTGGTTACTAATCTCACGGGTGACGGAATCATTCGAAAATTAGACACTTCCTTCAAACGCAGGTGCGTGCCAAAGCCGACATCCCACTCTATCGATACATCTCGTCTTACTCGTAACCCACTATTTTGAAGTGTTCCGTTCCATTTGACTTTGAGACTAGCGCGTCAGATAATCGGGAGTTGCTATATTCGAGTGCGCCCGAAAACACATCTATGCAACAACGTCAAGGCCAGTACTCTGACGTACCGCATTTGTTATCTCACCTTTTGCTTGTGTAGACGTGCTATGACCTCAACGTAGACATTCAGGAGGTGATTTACGGTGACAACTCACCTTCATTCCAACATTTCCCCAGTTCAAATTCGCATGTCAACCACGGCGCGGATACCTCCTCGTCTCCCGATTCGTCATTCTAGCGCGTTGCAACCGTCTCATATACCTCGCTTCCAAGAATAGGCTAGTCTAGACTAGTCGGTAACGACAGCCGGAAGCTCGCAAAACTGAGCAACCAATATGAATGTGCTGCAGAACACACATACGTGGCAGCCGTTCCCGCGCCGTTTATCACTTTTTCGAGGTTTCAGGGCTTTCTGGGTACTGTATAATGTAGTATATCCCACGCCAAGCGTGTTTGTAGGTCCTTTGGCAGCGTGAAGTTGAGATAATCAAAAATACATCCGGGGCATCTCAGGAGAGATTCAAACACAAAAACAAGCGTTTGCGAGGCTTTGAAATCACCGTGAAGATCGATAATGACTACCTAGATAATCTATAATGTGTATACGTCATGACGAATGCAGTAAACTAAGAGTACGGGTAACATTTCAAGCCACAGATGTTAAGCGCCCAAGCAAACAGCTTCACGCAGACTGTAAATTAGCAAAACACATCGATTCCAATGCTCTATAGACACACCTCGCATACCATACATATCTCAGAGTACACTATAAGACATACATACACTCACATATCTCGTCAACGAACCGTCAAGTCCACAACCTCACACTCACGTACCTCCTCCGGCCCCCAATCCGCATTCCAGCCCATTTCCACTGCTTCCTTTCATTTCGGGGCATCATCCCCACTAGCATAAGACTACTCGGCTGCGGCACGGAGCGTTCCGAGACCTAGAAGCAGGACAGAAATGAGTTGCAGTGTAATGCGTCTCGAGGGAGGATATGTACGTGGCATGCGATTCTGCGTCGTTTGCGCGTTTTAAGCGGGTTGGGGTGCTTTTACTGGGTGATATGGGTTAGGTGTGTATGGGGTAAAGCTTGAAAGTACATCAGGGAACCTACAATTGAGTTTATGCGTGTATGTGATGTCGTTGTTCAAATTCGCTTTAGGAAACGTACATTTGCGAATTGGGCCGTTTTGAGGTATTCAGATGCTACAGTACTGTTTAAAATAGGGGTATATATTCATATTTATGCTTACCTGAGTAAGTACAAAGTGGAAATTTCAAAGATTTGCAGCGATGAACCCTTAAGCGCCGAAAGCGTTGAATCGCAAATACAACAAATAAACGCACCAAACACACGATGGTGGACCACTAACACGCATGATACACTCACCCCTATACCATACAGCCCATTCTTCGACTCCAAAACTCCAACATCGCAAACCCAACTCACCGGACACAACACTCCTCCTCCTCGTCCGAATCTCCATTCAACCTCATTCCAACCACCTTCTTTCTCTTCACCCCTGCACGCCCACTAGCTCCAGACCCCTCGGCTATCCTAACGTAACGTACTAACGGCGATTACTGAATTTTTTCTGCCAGTAGAAGAAGAAGCATTCTGTAGAGTCCGAGAGACGTTATACGTTGTTTTAATGCAAATTCGATGGAATACGTACATTGGGGGGGTTGTAATGGTGCATAGGAGCCCCTGAGTAATCGAACTGAAAGTGAGTGAACGTTGGAACCAAGTCTGAACGTCGACGAAAGTTTGTGCAAGTCGGATTTCACATCAAGACAAGAAAACACAGAAACGCACAAAAGTACTATTACCATCTTCAACAAACGGACACCAGCATTGCTCTGCACCACTAACATTGTCTTAAAGTACATTCTTCACGAAACAAAATCCTAGATATTCCACACACAAAGACAGAGCGTTGACCCGATACACACCCAAGAACCCCCTCCTCCTCCCCAAAATCGCAAAATCACCTCATCCCAATACGTTTTCCTGGCTCTTCGGCTCCGGAACGGTATTCAAATCCAAATTGCGTAAACCAACTAAAAAGCGGCGTCTCATTTGAGAAGAATTAGAATGCCTGTGTTGCAACGCGAAATCAGAACAAACCATTGGAGAGATAACGGGTATGCGTACGTACGTTTGCTGTTCCCGAGTCAATTACTAGTTTATGCAATTCGATTAATGCATGGGTGAATGTGTGTTGACGATCTACGATACGAGTTGGAATTCACTTGATGCAAGGTAGATGATACTCGAGTCTAAAGTTCTGTGAGCCGCAAACCAAAAACGATTTGAATTTGAATCTCACATCTCGGACACCAATGTAAATTCAAAGCAACACAACAATACCTCCAACACGAAACAGATAACAAACCCATTCGATCAATAGCACATTGCGTAAACGCACTAGCAACTATACCGATGAACCGCGAACCGAGAGAAAGACACAAAAAAAAAACATTGCAAAGACGTAACGTTATGGACGTACAGGGGCAGCAGGTGTATAAAAAGGACACGGACTAACGGGCTTTTTTCCTCATCCCCTCTCCTCTCCTCTTCTCACATTCTCTTCTCCCGCTCTCCGCTCAATGCCCTTGTCAGCCCGCCCCTCTCCAACATCCTACACTCGCACTGCACTGCCAATGGACGGGAACGCACCGGTACGAGTCAACGTGCCCACGACGCCGTGAGTATTCCCCATCCCTCCCCTGAGCTGCGCCACGTCTGACCCTCCCTTCGCAGGAACACGTTTGACGACGAGTAGAGGATCTGGGAGGTAGAGGTCGGAGTCGGCGACGCGCCATAAATGCCACGCTGGCATGTCGACCGGGGCATCGAGGGCAGCGCACGGTGAGCCTCTAACATTTGTTTTCGCATCACACTCCGCCAAACCGCCTTTCTCTGCAGGTTGCCACGCCATCGAGACGACGCGGGACTCGAATGCGCGTGCTCAGCGAGCTTGAGGACGGGGTAAGTAAATGCATTATTCGACGGGTATCATTGTTGACTGACCTGGACACGCAGAACCTTGCATGTGTGTTCCCAAGAGTCGGACACGTCGTCGAAACTGTAAGTCAGTCCACACTCGTCAGCAACCGCCTGTGATTGACAACCGCTGCATCAAGACCTGCGCCTGCTCAGCGAGCTTGAGGACGGAGTAAGTAAACAAGCTATTCAACATGGAACACTGCTGACTGACCTGGACACGCAGAACGACCTTGAATCCGTGTTCCCGAGCGGCGGAAACGCTGTCGAAAGTGAGTGCATGCTTTGTTCGTCAGACCGCCCGTGATTGACCACCCAATACCAAGGCCGTATCGATTGGGGGGCAGGGAACAATGAGACCTATGCAAAAGTAAGTTGTCGTGTCGTTCACCGTGAACCAGCCTGAACTAACCTGACCTAGACACACAGAGCACCCCCAATCTATTCAAAGGCCTACATCCGTTCAACCGGTGCAGCTCGACACATGCGCTCCGCTCGTTGTGAATCGCCCCTTGACAGCCCGCCTTGCTGCGGATTCCAGTACGCGATTGGGGAATGGACTGGACGCGGTGGTGATGTGGTGGATGTGTGAGTACGCTGAGATGTTAGTAGGGAATGACTTGGAATGACCACACACAAGTACAGGTTGTGGTGTTGCCGTGGTTTCGCATCGGCCGCATATACCGTGGAGATGTGGAGGGAGGTGCCTAGTCGGTGTCCTAAGGATGCCATTGCAGGTTAGTTGACCCGTTGTTCAACGCGAGTCATGTCAAACTTACCTGAGATGTACATTGCAGGTCTGCGCTACCCTAAAATCTGGCTCTCCAATATCCCAGGCGGCACTCCTGTTGAATGCGAGTCGGGAACGCCGCAGCAAGGTACGTGACTCGTGTTCTGAACAGTTGTGACTGGGGTATAACGCGTTGTTGATAGGGTGGTGCTGATGGAAAGGATAACAGCAGGCAAGGGCATTCGTATCGACGCGTATGTCCCATATACGGGCAATGTCGATTCATAGCGGGAGCCGCTGCCTGATTGCCTGCTCCCGTGCATTCGCCTTCAAACACGCTGAGACGCAGCTCCGCCCGCGTGCTGTCCCTCCATCGGCTCCCCTCCCTCCCCCGCCTGCTCTCCCTCATTCTCCCCCAACCCCCCCTCCTCCGGATCCAACCAACTCTCCTCAACCGTCACCTTGACCCTCCTCACATACTCCTTCATATTTTCCCTATACAACTGCGCCGCCTCCGCATTCGCCGGGCTATTCGGGTTCGGATCATGCAGCAAGCTCTGTATACTCGTCAATATCGCCGCGACGTCGTATGTGGGCGACCACCGGTTTTGCAGGATGTCGAGGCAGAGCTCGCTGTTCGCGTAGACGTTGGGGTGGAACATCCGCGAGAGGAATTTGACGGTGGGCGGTTTGTTGGGGTAGGACTCGTCGAATGTGAGGAGGAGCTTGAATGTGCCGTCTTCGAAGGGGGTGTCGCCTGTTGATAGGTGAGTGGCTGGGGGTGAGTGGGGAGAGGAAACGCACCTGGCCCGAAGATGACAGCGTTCCAGAGCATAATATTGTCGGGGAGCGGACTGCCCGAGATCCCGCCTGGCGGGTCGGACGAGAGGCGCTTGAAGTCCCGGATGAGCCGTTTCTTGCAGTTCGTCGACATTGTTTGCTGAGTAAGATTGGGTCAAGTAATTCGGGTGGCTTTGGTTAAAGCGAGAGAGGGAGGTGTGGTCGTGTCTGAATCGCGTGCTGTTAATGAGGGCACTGCGACTGTCGTCGTACACGTCGTCTCGTATGTGGTATGCGGTATTCTAATGATGGTATGCGATATGGATTGTAAAACCTGCAAACCCAACTTTAATTGTATCTTCCCCTACCAAACCACCCTCAAAACATACCTTTGTACGTGCGTATATGCAAGCGTAAAGTCGTCTCAGGCGGCTGGTATGAAGAAACAAGCAAGTCAGTCTAACTCAGAAGCAGTGGCAGTGGCAGGCCTCCTCATGTCACGCCCACTGACCGTGACCTGACTCCGCCGCATCTAATCTGGAAACAAACAATAGCAACAACAATCACTCTGCCGAAATGCCGCAAGTTGACTTTGTCGTTGTAAGTATTTCATTCATCCACAACGGTTGCCCTGAACGATGAGGACGCTCTTTCACTCGCAACGGCGCTTGTTCGATTCCCCGCACCCATTGCGCTGTGTCCTGATTGCCCCCGCCGCCTGCTACAATCTTCAAAGTAGTCAACGTATCACTGTGATTTGACTTTGCCCTCGCCTACGGTCTGGTAAGCATACCACACACTGCAAAGTGCAAAGTGCGGACCACCGGACCCGACGCGCTCGTGCCTGTTTGGCCTCTACCGTGTCCGCGTCCATCAGCCCACACATGCACACACGCGCTATGCAAACATCACACCGGCACCCCTGACTCAACCCAACTCCCGCGTTCCAATGCGTTGAGATTTGCACTGTGTAGCGTATCTCGAGAACCACAGGGTATAGCACAACGACTCTCGATGTCTCAGGGATGCTTACTCTGAGCGCAACAATTCTCAATGACAGAGACAAAGCAGGACATTTTTTGTATTTTAAGAACACACTTTTGTAAAATTCTAACCAAAAAAGGCAAAATCTATTTATAACTGAAAAAAAGAGCCTTGTCCACAATGTCCAACCCTCTTCTGGTAACAAACTTCAAGGGTTTCCCCTCCCCCGAAGGGCAGAGAAACAAAGTGACGGGGTGAGGTCCCCCGACACATGGTGGGTTAGTAGCAGAAACAGCGGGAAGGGGCATAAAAAGTCAGTGGGGCAAGTCCATAGCCCTACCGTAAAGCTCCGAAAACATACCTAAGCAGGTTTCTAGATAAATACAAGTCTGCGAGAGATTCAGAATACAACTTACTTGGTAAAGTTTTTGTCATTCAATGGATGCAACGGCAGCAGGCGGCATCGGTGTCAACTACAATCAAAGTCAGTCACAGTCTATTCAAAGTACAATTCTACAGACTTACCATTCCGAATCTCGCTCGACGGACGGAAATACATAGCGTCGAGGGTTTTTGCTTGTAAGAAATTTCTAGAGTCAAAGTTAGCAGTAGTTTAGGGAAAGTAAAATCAAGCCCACGTACCAACTATCGTGTCAAAGCACTCGTGCAGATGCCCCATCCTGCTCGTCGGACGTCGATATATGGTCTCAAGGTAAATCTAGAGCCAAGGTCAGTAAAAATCCAATAAATGAATGCCATACATACATACCTCAACGGGCACACAGCTAACAACGCCTGCTCGGCGGACGGCGATACGTCGTGTCAAGGCAAAATCTAGGGTCACGGGTCAGTGATAATTAATGCAAACCAAGTTGAAGTACACTTACCACTTGGTGTAGATCCTCACACTCGGTCGGCGGACGTCGATACATCATGTCAAAGCAAAATCTAGGGTCACGGTCAGCTTTAATTAATGCAAAGCATGTCGAAGTACACATACCACGGGTTTTAGATCCCCACACTCGGTCGGCGGATGTCGATACATTGTGTCAAAGCGAATCTAGGGTCAAGGTCAGTCTTTGTACATTAAATAAAACTAAAACACACATACCTATGCACCAGAGGTCCAATCCCGGTCAGCGGACGGCGATACGTCGTGTCAAAGTCTAGAGTCAGAGTCAGTCTCTGTACATTAAATAAAAGTAAACCACACATACCTGTACACCAGAGGTCCAACCCCGCTTGGCGGACGTCGATACGTCATGTCAGAGCAAATCGGGGTCACCCAGACATCCAATCCCACTCGGCGGACGTCGATACGTTGTGTCAGAGCAAATCTGAGGTCAAGGTCAGTGTGAGTACATATCATAAAAGTAATACACACATACCTGAAGACCAGAGGTCCAATCCCGCTCGCCGGACGTCGATACGTCGTGTCAGAGCAATATCTAAGGCCAGGGTTAGTCACAACTTGTTCAACGAATGCTACAGCACACTTACCACAATAGTGAGGAGGCAGGTAACAGGCGCGCTCGGCGGACGGCGATACGTCGTGTCAGGACTAAATCTTGGGATAAAATCAGTCTCCGTTTGGTAAATAAATGATACACAACTTACCAGCTCGCCGGAACGCGATACATAGCGTCGGGCTATGTTAACAGGGCATAAATCCTTGGATCAAAGTCAGTCTCACTTCTTCAACAAACATCACAGCACATACCAGGTCGGCGGAACACGATATATAGTGTCGAAGCAATTCCATGTCGAGAGGGGTAGCACACCACCATACTGACAGCATGGGTACAAAGTAGATGGATAAAAAAAACCCAATATCAGAGTTCTCTTTATACCTTTTTCACCCCAAACTTTTTCAAAGCCCGCTCTCAGTCACGTAGCAACACTTCTTTCTAGCTTCATCATTTTTACTAGCTTCGCTTCCGAATATTTCCTCATGCCATAACTTTGCATAATAGGAGACCTTTACATCCCTTTCTCCACTCCCTCAAACGTGGAATATCAAGCCACAGTGCACCACAAGGCACAAAACTCACTCGCCAAGTCGCAATTGGCTCAAATTCATGTCCCGTGCAGTAAAAAACCTCACTCCTATCAAGTGAAAATTGTTACGCCATTTTGTAATACCACGTACTAATCTTTGGTAAAGGTCCTCGTTTCAATTTCTACAGCACATCTAGCTCTGATTTCAATGCAGTAATAGCGTTATCTTCTCCCCAAAGTATTTTTTGGGATTACTTGCTGCAGACCGGTCAATTCGAAAGCTATGTCATCACATTCAGACACTCTGCACAGGATGCGCTGACGCTGATGCTGCAGACTCTGCGCAAACGATGTGCTTACGCTAACGCTACAGAGTCTGCGCACACAATGCGCTGACGCTGACTCTGTGCACAGGATGCGCTGCCGCTGACTCTGTACACACGATGCGCTGGCACTTGGTATTACAACATCGGCTCGCCGGCGTTCACAAGCCCAGGAACGAGATCACAACTTCCGACGCTCTAGCCTCGTTTAACTAATCGTTAAATCTACGACAAATCGCCCACAGGATCGCGATCTACGCGTGTTCATTAGGACCCTGCCCTAATTCCCCACAGGTGCGTCATCATTCCACTCTAGGTTTAGTTTGCATCTCAGGAACACAAAGTCGACTGTAAAGTCTAATTTTCACCTCCGTTCCGAGTCGACGTCATTCACGACAACAACAATTGGTTCGACTTTGCGAGAGATGTTGGAATTTCGGATATATTTATCACAGTACGTCCTGCGAGTTCTTGTTGCCGCTATTCTCACGGGTTACGAAATCACTCGAAAATTAGACACTTCCTTCAAACGCAGGTGCGTGTCGAAGCCGACAACCCACTGGACCGACACATCTCGTCTTGCCCGTAAGCCGCTCCTTTGTAGTCTTCCGTTCCCGTTGACTTTGAATGAAACGGACTAGCGCAGAGTTGCTAGATTCGAGTGCGCCCGAAAACACATCTATGCGACAACGTCAAGGCAAGTAATCTGACGCACCGCATTCGTTATCTCACCTTTTGCTTGTGTAGACGTGCTATGACCTCAACGTAGACATTCAGGAGGTGATTTACGGTGAGAACTCACCTTCATTCCAACATATCCCCAGTTCAAATTCGCATAAACCACGGCGCGGATACCTCCTCGTCTCCCGATTCGTCATTCCAGCGCGTTGGAACCGTCTCATTTACCTCGCTTCCAAGAATAGGCTAGTCCAAATTGCCTAGACTAGTCGGTAACGACAGCCGGAAGCTCGCACAACTGAGCAACCATCTGCAGAACACACATACGTGGCAGCCGTTCCCGCGCCGTTTATCACTTTTTTGAGGTTTCAGGGCTTTCTGGGTACTGTCTAATGTAGTGTATCCCACGCCAAGCGTGTTTGTAGGTCGTTTGGCAGCGTGAAGTTGAGATAATCAAAAATACATCCGGGGCATCTCAGGAGAGATTCAAACACAAAAACAAGCGTTTGCGAGGCTTTGAAATCACCGTGAATATAGATAATGGCTACCTAGATAATATACACTGTGTAATTATGATGACAAATGAAGTAAACTAAGAGGATGGGTAACCACAGATGTTAAGCGCCCAAGCAAACAGCTTCACGCATACTGTAAATGAGCAAAATACATCGATTCCAATGCTCTACAGACACACCTCGCATACCATACATATCTCAGAGTACACTATAAGACATACATAAACTCACATATCTCGTCAACGAACCACCAACTCCACAACCTCACACTCACGTACCTCCTCCGGCCCCAAATCCGCATTCCAGCCCATTTCCACTGCTTCCTTTCATTTCGGGGCATCATCCCCACTAGCATAAGACTACTCGGCTGCGGCACGGAGCGTTCCGAGGCCTAGAAGCAGGACAGAAATGAGTTGCAGTGTAATGCGTCTCGAGGGAGGATACGTACGTGGCATGCGATTCTGCGTCGTTTGCGCGTTTTAAGCGGGTTGGGGTGCTTTTACTGGGTGATATGGGTTAGATGTGTATGGGGTAAAGCTTGAGAGTACGTCAGGGAGCCTACAATTCAGTGTATGCGTGTATGTGATGTCGTTGTTCAAATTCGCTTTAGGAAACGTACATTTGCGAATTGGGCCGTTTTGAGGTATTCAGATGCTACAGTACTGTTTAAAATAGGGGTATATATTCATATTTATGCTTACCAGAGTAAGTACGAAGTGGAAATTTCAAAGATTCGTAGTGATACCTCTTAAGCGCCGAAAGCGTTGAATCACAAATACCACGAATAAACGCACCAAGCACACAACGGTGGATCAATAACAGGCTTAACACACTCACCCCTATACCATACAGCCCATTCTTCGACTCCAAAACTCCAACATTGCAAACCCAACTCACCGGACACAACACTGCTCCTCCTCATCCGAATCTCCATTCAACCTCATTCCAAACGTCTTCTTTCTCTATCCCTGCACGACCACTAGCTCCAGACCCCTCGGCTATCCTAACGTAACGTACTAACGGCGATTACTGAATTTTTCTTTTTTTTTGCCAGTAGAAGAAGAAGCATTCTGTAGAGTCCGAGAGACGTTATACGTTGTTTTAATGCAAATTCGATGGAATACGTACATTGGGGGGGTTGGAATGGTGCATAGGAGCCCCTGAGTAATCGAACTGAAAGTGAGTGAACGTTTGAGCCAAGTCTGAACGTCAAGGAAAGTTTGTGCAAGTCGGATTTCACATCAAGACAAGAAAACACAGAAACGCACGAAAGTACCATTACCATCTTCAACAAAAAGACACCGGCATCGCTCTGCACCACTAACATTATCTTAAAGTACATCCTTCAGGAGACCAAACCCTCGATATTCCACACACAAAGACAGAGCGTTGACCCGATACACACCAAGAACCCCCTCCTCCTCCCCAAAATCGTAAAATCACCTCATCCCAATACGTTTTCCTGGCTCTTCGGCTCCGGAACGGGTCTCCACCGCCTATCCTATTCGAATCCAAATTGCGTAAACCAACTAAAAAGCGGCGTCTCATTTGAGAAGAATTAGAATGCCTGTGTTGCAATGCGAAATCAGAACAAACCATTGGAGAGATAACGGGTATGCGTACGTACGTTTGCTGTTCCCGAGTCGATTACTAGTTTATGCAATTCAGTTAACACATGAGTGAATGTGTGTTGACGATCTACGATACGGGTTGGAATGCACTTGATGCAAGAGTGGATGATACTCGAGTCTTAAGATCTGTGAGCCGCAAACCAAAAACGATTTGAATTTGGATCTCACATCTCGGACACCAATGTAAATTCAAAGTACCACTGCATTACCAGTCAAAAACGAAACAAATAACAAACCCGTTCGATCAATAGCACATTGCGTAACTGCACTAGCAACTATACCGATGAACCGCGAACCGAGAGAAAGACACGAAAAAAAAAACCTTGCAAAGACGTAACGTTATGGACGTACAGGGGCAGCAGGTGTATAAAAAGGACACGGACTAACGGGCTTTTTTCCTCATCCCCTCTCCTCTCCTCTTCTCACATTCTCTTCTCCCGCTCTCCGCTCAACGCCCTTGTCAGCCCGCCCCTCCCCGATATCCTACACTTGCACTGCACTGCCAATGGACGGGAACGCACCGGTACGAGTCAACGTGCCCACGACGCCGTGAGTATTCCCCATCCCTCCCCTAGCTGCGCCACGTCTGACCCTTCCCTTCGCAGGAACACGTTTGACGACGAGTAGAGGATCTGGGAGGTAGAGGTCGAAGTCAGCGACGCACCATAAATGCCACGTTGGCATGTCGCCCGGGGTATTGAGGGCAGCGCACGGTGAGCTTCCAACATTCATTTTCGCATCACACTCCACAACTCCGCCTTTTTCTACAGGTTGCCACGCCATCGAGACGACGCGGGACTCGAATGCGCCTGCTCAGCGAGCTTGAGGACGAGGTAAGTAAATGCATTATTCAACGTGTATCATTGTTGACTGATCTGGACACGCAGAACCTTGAATCCGTGTTCCCGAGCGGCGGACACGCTGTCGAAAGTGAGTCCGCGCTTTATTCGTCATACCGCCCGTGATTGACCACCCCTACATCAAGACCTGGGCCTGCTCAGCGAGCTTGAGGACGGAGTAAGTAAACAAGCTATTCAACATGGAACACCGCTGACTGACCTGGACACGCAGAACGACCTTGAATCCGTGTTCCCGAGCGGCGGACACGCTGTCGAAAGGGTGAGTCCATGTTTTGTTCGTCAGACCGCCCGTGATTGACCACCTCTACCACAGGGCTGAATTGATTCGCTGTCAGAGAACACCCGAACCTATGCAAAAGTAAGTTGACGTACCGCTCACCGTGAATCAGGCTGAACTGACCTGGACACGCAGAGTATCTGTGCTAGACCAGCTGCCCTCAATCCAGTCCAAGCAATCCGTTGTTGACCGATGGAATCGAAACGCGCGCTCGGTTCGCTGTGAACCCCGCCTTGTCATCCCGCCTTGCTGCTGATTCCAGTACGCGATCGGGGAATGGACTGGACGCGGTGGTGATGTGATGGATGCGTGAGTACACTGGAATGTTAGTCGGGAATGGCTTGGACTGACCATGCCGTCGTCGCCAGAGACTACAGCCGTGGTGTAGGCATCGTTTCGCATCGGAGGCAGGGGCCTAGTCAACGTCCTTGGGGATATCAATGCTGGTAAGTCGACCCATTGCTCGATGCGAGTCATGTCAAACTTACCTGAGATGTACATTGCAGGTCTGCGCTACCCTAAAATCTGGCTCTCCAATATCCCAGGCGGCACTCCTGTTGAATACAAGTCGGGAACGCCGCAGCAAGGTACGTGACTCGTGTTCTGAACAGTTGTGACTGGGGGAATAACGCGTTGTTGATAGGGTGGTGCTGATGGAAAGGGGATCGACGGGCAAGGGCATTCGTATCGACGCGTATGTCCCATATACGGGCAATGTCGATTCATAGCGGGAGCCGCTGCCTGCATTCGCCTTCAAACACGCTGAGACGCAGCTCCGCCCGCGTGCTGTCCCTCCATCGGCTCTCCTCCCTCCCTATCAACCTCGTCCATCTCCACCTCCCCTCCCTCCCCCTCACCCTCGCCCAAACCCCCCTCCTCCGGATCCAACCAACTCTCCTCAACCGTCACCTTGACCCTCCTCACATACTCCTTCATATTCTCCCTATACAACTGTGCCGCCTCCGCATTCGCCGGGCTATTCGGGTTCGGATCATGCAGCAAGCTCTGTATACTCGTCAGTATCGCCGCGACGTCGTACGTCGGCGACCACCGGTTCTGCAGGATGTCGAGGCAGAGCTCGCCGTTCGCGTAGACGTTGGGGTGGAACATCCGCGAGAGGAATTTGACGGTGGGGGGTTTGTTTGGGTAGGACTCGTCGAATGTGAGGAGGAGCTTGAATGTGCCGTCTTCGAAGGGGGTGTCGCCTGTTGATAGGTGAGTGGCTGGGGGTGAGTGGGGAGAGGAAACGCACCTGGGCCGAAGATGACAGCGTTCCAGAGCATAATATTGTCGGGGAGCGGACTGCCCGAGATCCCGCCTGGCGGGTCGGACGAGAGGCGCTTAAAGTCCCGGATCAGCCGTTTCTTGCAGTTCGTCGACATTGCTTGCTGAGTAAGATGGGTCAAGTAAGTCGGTGTGCTGGTGTAGTGGTGTGGTATGCGGTATGCTAATGCCAATGGGTATGTTATGATGCGATATGGATTGTAGAACCTGCGTTAATTGTATCTTCCTGTACCAAACCACCTTTGTACGTGCGTATATGCAAGCGTAAAGTCGTCTCAGGCGGCTGGTATGAAGAAACAAGCAAGTCAGTCCAACTCAGAAGCAGTGGCAGTGGCAGGCCTCCTCATGTCACGCCCACTGACCGTGACCTGACTCCGCTGCATCTAATCTGGAAACAAACAATAGCAACAACAATCACTCTGCCGAAATGCCGCAAGTTGACTTTGTCGTTGTAAGTATTTCATTCATCCACAACGGTTGCCCTGAACGATGAGGACGCTCTTTCACTCGCAACTGCGCTTGTTTGATTCCCCGCCCCTGCCCCGCCGAGTCCTTCCGCTCCCGGGTAATCGCGCTCGTCGCATACTGTAACCACGATCGACAAGTCATCAACATACAGTCGCCCGTCGCCGCTCAACTATGACAACACGCATCACACGCTATACACTACCAGTTCTATGTAGACCACCCGACGCGGACGCAATCGCAATTGCGCCTCCAACTACATCCATTTACCACCGTACTCATGAGTTTACCGCAGCTTTGCAATATATTTTTGTTGTGCCTATTGTGTACTTGAAATATTGTTTACCCCAGTGCCTTCAAGGTTTGTCATGATGCTGCGTGTTTACTATTTACTGATCGACGGGACAATTCTCGTGATATCATGGTTTATTCAATGCACTCTATTCGTCATGATTGTAATGAATTTCGTAAAATTCTAACCAAAACAGGCAAAATCTATTTATAACTGAAAAAAACAGCCTTGTTCAAAACTTCCAACCCTCTTCTGGTAACAAACTTCAAGGGTTTCCCCTCCCCCGAAGGGCAGAGAAACAAAGTGACGGGGTGAGGTACCCCGACACAAGGTGGGTTAGTAGCATACAAGGTGAGAAATACAAGTCGGCGAGAGAATACTCGTGTAGTGAAAACAACGGATGGTGTTTTCGGACCGCCGAGTCAAATGGATACAGATGGCGTTAAATCATGCCAACTACAATCAAAGTCAGTCAGAGTCTATTCAAAGTACAATTCTACAGACTTACCATTCCGAATCTCGCTCGACGGACGGAAATACATAGCGTCGAGGGTTTTTGCTTGTAATAAATTTCTAGAGTAAAAGTTATCAGTAGTTTAGGGAAAGTAAAATCAAGCCCACGTACCAACTATCGTGTCAAAGCACTCGTGCAGATGCCTCATCCTGCTCGGCGGACGTCGATATATGGTCTCAAGTTAAATCTAGAGCCAAGGTCAGTAAAAATCCGATGAATGAATGTCATACATACATACCTCAACGCAGCTCAACGGGCACACAGGCTGGCGAGGCACCTAACACCCCCACTCGGCGGACGGCGATACATCATGTCAAGGCAAAATCTAGGGTCATGGTCAGCATTAATTAATGCAAAGCAAGTTGAAGTACACTTACCACTTGGTGTAGATCCCCACACTCGGTCGGCGGACGTCAATACGTCGTGTCAAAGCAAAATCTAGGGTCACGGTCAGCTTTAATTAATGCAAAGCATGTTAAAGTACACATACCACGGGTTTTAGATCCTCACACTTGGTCGGCGGACGTCGATACATTGTGTTAAAGCGAATCTAGGGTCAAGGTCAGTCTCTGTACATTAAATAAAAGTAAACCACACATACCTGTACACCAGAGGTCCAACCCCGCTCGGCGGACGTCGATACGTCATGTCAGAGCAAATCGGGGTCACCCAGACGTCCAATCCCACTCGGCGGACGTTGATACGTTGTGGCAGAGCAAATCTGGACTAAAGGTCAGTCTGTGTACATTAAATAAAACTAAAACACACATACCTGAAGACCAGAGGTTCGATCCCGCTCGGCGGACGGAGATACGTCGTGTCAGAGCAATATCTAAGGCCAGGGTTAGTCACAACTCATTCACCGAATGCTACAGCACACTTACCACAACATTGTGAAGGCAGGTAACAGGCGCGCTCGGCGGACGGCGATACGTCGTGTCAGGACAAAATCTTAGGATAAAATCAGTCTCCGTGTAGTAAATGAATGGTACACAACTTACCAGCTCGCCGGAACGCGATACATAGCGTCGGGCTATGTTAACAGGGCATAAATCCTTGGATCAAAGTCAGTCTCACTTCTTCAACAAACATCACAGCACATACCAGGTCGGCGGAACACGATATATAGTGTCGAAGCAATTCCATGTCGAGAGGGGTAGCACACCACCATACTGACAGCATGGGTACAAAGTAGATGGATAAAAAAAACCCAATATCAGAGTTCTCTTTATACCTTTTTCACCCCAAACTTTTTCAAAGCCCGCTCTCAGTCACGTAGCAACACTTCTTTCTAGCTTCATCATTTTTACTAGCTTCGCTTCCGAATATTTCCTCATGCCATAACTTTGCATAATAGGAGACCTTTACATCCCTTTCTCCACTCCCTCAAACGTGGAATATCAAGCCACAGTGCACCACAAGGCACAAAACTCACTCGCCAAGTCGCAATTGGCTCAAATTCATGTCCCGTGCAGTAAAAAACCTCACTCCTATCAAGTGAAAATTGTTACGCCATTTTGTAATACCACGTACTAATCTTTGGTAAAGGTCCTCGTTTCAATTTCTACAGCACATCTAGCTCTGATTTCAATGCAGTAATAGCGTTATCTTCTCCCCAAAGTATTTTTTGGGATTACTTGCTGCAGACCGGTCAATTCGAAAGCTATGTCATCACATTCAGACACTCTGCACAGGATGCGCTGACGCTGATGCTGCAGACTCTGCGCAAACGATGTGCTTACGCTAACGCTACAGAGTCTGCGCACACAATGCGCTGACGCTGACTCTGTGCACAGGATGCGCTGCCGCTGACTCTGTACACACGATGCGCTGGCACTTGGTATTACAACATCGGCTCGCCGGCGTTCACAAGCCCAGGAACGAGATCACAACTTCCGACGCTCTAGCCTCGTTTAACTAATCGTTAAATCTACGACAAATCGCCCACAGGATCGCGATCTACGCGTGTTCATTAGGACCCTGCCCTAATTCCCCACAGGTGCGTCATCATTCCACTCTAGGTTTAGTTTGCATCTCAGGAACACAAAGTCGACTGTAAAGTCTAATTTTCACCTCCGTTCCGAGTCGACGTCATTCACGACAACAACAATTGGTTCGACTTTGCGAGAGATGTTGGAATTTCGGATATATTTATCACAGTACGTCCTGCGAGTTCTTGTTGCCGCTATTCTCACGGGTTACGAAATCACTCGAAAATTAGACACTTCCTTCAAACGCAGGTGCGTGTCGAAGCCGACAACCCACTGGACCGACACATCTCGTCTTGCCCGTAAGCCGCTCCTTTGTAGTCTTCCGTTCCCGTTGACTTTGAATGAAACGGACTAGCGCAGAGTTGCTAGATTCGAGTGCGCCCGAAAACACATCTATGCGACAACGTCAAGGCAAGTAATCTGACGCACCGCATTCGTTATCTCACCTTTTGCTTGTGTAGACGTGCTATGACCTCAACGTAGACATTCAGGAGGTGATTTACGGTGAGAACTCACCTTCATTCCAACATATCCCCAGTTCAAATTCGCATAAACCACGGCGCGGATACCTCCTCGTCTCCCGATTCGTCATTCCAGCGCGTTGGAACCGTCTCATTTACCTCGCTTCCAAGAATAGGCTAGTCCAAATTGCCTAGACTAGTCGGTAACGACAGCCGGAAGCTCGCACAACTGAGCAACCATCTGCAGAACACACATACGTGGCAGCCGTTCCCGCGCCGTTTATCACTTTTTTGAGGTTTCAGGGCTTTCTGGGTACTGTCTAATGTAGTGTATCCCACGCCAAGCGTGTTTGTAGGTCGTTTGGCAGCGTGAAGTTGAGATAATCAAAAATACATCCGGGGCATCTCAGGAGAGATTCAAACACAAAAACAAGCGTTTGCGAGGCTTTGAAATCACCGTGAATATAGATAATGGCTACCTAGATAATATACACTGTGTAATTATGATGACAAATGAAGTAAACTAAGAGGATGGGTAACCACAGATGTTAAGCGCCCAAGCAAACAGCTTCACGCATACTGTAAATGAGCAAAATACATCGATTCCAATGCTCTACAGACACACCTCGCATACCATACATATCTCAGAGTACACTATAAGACATACATAAACTCACATATCTCGTCAACGAACCACCAACTCCACAACCTCACACTCACGTACCTCCTCCGGCCCCAAATCCGCATTCCAGCCCATTTCCACTGCTTCCTTTCATTTCGGGGCATCATCCCCACTAGCATAAGACTACTCGGCTGCGGCACGGAGCGTTCCGAGGCCTAGAAGCAGGACAGAAATGAGTTGCAGTGTAATGCGTCTCGAGGGAGGATACGTACGTGGCATGCGATTCTGCGTCGTTTGCGCGTTTTAAGCGGGTTGGGGTGCTTTTACTGGGTGATATGGGTTAGATGTGTATGGGGTAAAGCTTGAGAGTACGTCAGGGAGCCTACAATTCAGTGTATGCGTGTATGTGATGTCGTTGTTCAAATTCGCTTTAGGAAACGTACATTTGCGAATTGGGCCGTTTTGAGGTATTCAGATGCTACAGTACTGTTTAAAATAGGGGTATATATTCATATTTATGCTTACCAGAGTAAGTACGAAGTGGAAATTTCAAAGATTCGTAGTGATACCTCTTAAGCGCCGAAAGCGTTGAATCACAAATACCACGAATAAACGCACCAAGCACACAACGGTGGATCAATAACAGGCTTAACACACTCACCCCTATACCATACAGCCCATTCTTCGACTCCAAAACTCCAACATTGCAAACCCAACTCACCGGACACAACACTGCTCCTCCTCATCCGAATCTCCATTCAACCTCATTCCAAACGTCTTCTTTCTCTATCCCTGCACGACCACTAGCTCCAGACCCCTCGGCTATCCTAACGTAACGTACTAACGGCGATTACTGAATTTTTCTTTTTTTTTGCCAGTAGAAGAAGAAGCATTCTGTAGAGTCCGAGAGACGTTATACGTTGTTTTAATGCAAATTCGATGGAATACGTACATTGGGGGGGTTGGAATGGTGCATAGGAGCCCCTGAGTAATCGAACTGAAAGTGAGTGAACGTTTGAGCCAAGTCTGAACGTCAAGGAAAGTTTGTGCAAGTCGGATTTCACATCAAGACAAGAAAACACAGAAACGCACGAAAGTACCATTACCATCTTCAACAAAAAGACACCGGCATCGCTCTGCACCACTAACATTATCTTAAAGTACATCCTTCAGGAGACCAAACCCTCGATATTCCACACACAAAGACAGAGCGTTGACCCGATACACACCAAGAACCCCCTCCTCCTCCCCAAAATCGTAAAATCACCTCATCCCAATACGTTTTCCTGGCTCTTCGGCTCCGGAACGGGTCTCCACCGCCTATCCTATTCGAATCCAAATTGCGTAAACCAACTAAAAAGCGGCGTCTCATTTGAGAAGAATTAGAATGCCTGTGTTGCAATGCGAAATCAGAACAAACCATTGGAGAGATAACGGGTATGCGTACGTACGTTTGCTGTTCCCGAGTCGATTACTAGTTTATGCAATTCAGTTAACACATGGTGAATGTGTGTTGACGATCTACGATACGGGTTGGAATGCACTTGATGCAAGAGTGGATGATACTCGAGTCTTAAGATCTGTGAGCCGCAAACCAAAAACGATTTGAATTTGGATCTCACATCTCGGACACCAATGTAAATTCAAAGTACCACTGCATTACCAGTCAAAAACGAAACAAATAACAAACCTGTTCGATCAATAGCACATTGCGTAACTGCACTAGCAACTATACCGATGAACCGCGAACCGAGAGAAAGACACGAAAAAAAAAACCTTGCAAAGACGTAACGTTATGGACGTACAGGGGCAGCAGGTGTATAAAAAGGACACGGACTAACGGGCTTTTTTCCTCATCCCCTCTCCTCTCCTCTTCTCACATTCTCTTCTCCCGCTCTCCGCTCAACGCCCTTGTCAGCCCGCCCCTCCCCGATATCCTACACTTGCACTGCACTGCCAATGGACGGGAACGCACCGGTACGAGTCAACGTGCCCACGACGCCGTGAGTATTCCCCATCCCTCCCCTAGCTGCGCCACGTCTGACCCTTCCCTTCGCAGGAACACGTTTGACGACGAGTAGAGGATCTGGGAGGTAGAGGTCGAAGTCAGCGACGCACCATAAATGCCACGTTGGCATGTCGCCCGGGGTATTGAGGGCAGCGCACGGTGAGCTTCCAACATTCATTTTCGCATCACACTCCACAACTCCGCCTTTTTCTACAGGTTGCCACGCCATCGAGACGACGCGGGACTCGAATGCGCCTGCTCAGCGAGCTTGAGGACGAGGTAAGTAAATGCATTATTCAACGTGTATCATTGTTGACTGATCTGGACACGCAGAACCTTGAATCCGTGTTCCCGAGCGGCGGACACGCTGTCGAAAGTGAGTCCGCGCTTTATTCGTCATACCGCCCGTGATTGACCACCCCTACATCAAGACCTGGGCCTGCTCAGCGAGCTTGAGGACGGAGTAAGTAAACAAGCTATTCAACATGGAACACCGCTGACTGACCTGGACACGCAGAACGACCTTGAATCCGTGTTCCCGAGCGGCGGACACGCTGTCGAAAGGGTGAGTCCATGTTTTGTTCGTCAGACCGCCCGTGATTGACCACCTCTACCACAGGGCTGAATTGATTCGCTGTCAGAGAACACCCGAACCTATGCAAAAGTAAGTTGACGTACCGCTCACCGTGAATCAGGCTGAACTGACCTGGACACGCAGAGTATCTGTGCTAGACCAGCTGCCCTCAATCCAGTCCAAGCAATCCGTTGTTGACCGATGGAATCGAAACGCGCGCTCGGTTCGCTGTGAACCCCGCCTTGTCATCCCGCCTTGCTGCTGATTCCAGTACGCGATCGGGGAATGGACTGGACGCGGTGGTGATGTGATGGATGCGTGAGTACACTGGAATGTTAGTCGGGAATGGCTTGGACTGACCATGCCGTCGTCGCCAGAGACTACAGCCGTGGTGTAGGCATCGTTTCGCATCGGAGGCAGGGGCCTAGTCAACGTCCTTGGGGATATCAATGCTGGTAAGTCGACCCATTGCTCGATGCGAGTCATGTCAAACTTACCTGAGATGTACATTGCAGGTCTGCGCTACCCTAAAATCTGGCTCTCCAATATCCCAGGCGGCACTCCTGTTGAATACAAGTCGGGAACGCCGCAGCAAGGTACGTGACTCGTGTTCTGAACAGTTGTGACTGGGAGAATAACGCGTTGTTGATAGGGTGGTGCTGATGGAAAGGGGATCGACGGGCAAGGGCATTCGTATCGACGCGTATGTCCCATATACGGGCAATGTCGATTCATAGCGGGAGCCGCTGCCTGCATTCGCCTTCAAACACGCTGAGACGCAGCTCCGCCCGCGTGCTGTCCCTCCATCGGCTCTCCTCCCTCCCTATCAACCTCGTCCATCTCCACCTCCCCTCCCTCCCCCTCACCCTCGCCCAAACCCCCCTCCTCCGGATCCAACCAACTCTCCTCAACCGTCACCTTGACCCTCCTCACATACTCCTTCATATTCTCCCTATACAACTGTGCCGCCTCCGCATTCGCCGGGCTATTCGGGTTCGGATCATGCAGCAAGCTCTGTATACTCGTCAGTATCGCCGCGACGTCGTACGTCGGCGACCACCGGTTCTGCAGGATGTCGAGGCAGAGCTCGCCGTTCGCGTAGACGTTGGGGTGGAACATCCGCGAGAGGAATTTGACGGTGGGGGGTTTGTTTGGGTAGGACTCGTCGAATGTGAGGAGGAGCTTGAATGTGCCGTCTTCGAAGGGGGTGTCGCCTGTTGATAGGTGAGTGGCTGGGGGTGAGTGGGGAGAGGAAACGCACCTGGGCCGAAGATGACAGCGTTCCAGAGCATAATATTGTCGGGGAGCGGACTGCCCGAGATCCCGCCTGGCGGGTCGGACGAGAGGCGCTTAAAGTCCCGGATCAGCCGTTTCTTGCAGTTCGTCGACATTGCTTGCTGAGTAAGATGGGTCAAGTAAGTCGGTGTGCTGGTGTAGTGGTGTGGTATGCGGTATGCTAATGCCAATGGGTATGTTATGATGCGATATGGATTGTAGAACCTGCGTTAATTGTATCTTCCTGTACCAAACCACCTTTGTACGTGCGTATATGCAAGCGTAAAGTCGTCTCAGGCGGCTGGTATGAAGAAACAAGCAAGTCAGTCCAACTCAGAAGCAGTGGCAGTGGCAGGCCTCCTCATGTCACGCCCACTGACCGTGACCTGACTCCGCTGCATCTAATCTGGAAACAAACAATAGCAACAACAATCACTCTGCCGAAATGCCGCAAGTTGACTTTGTCGTTGTAAGTATTTCATTCATCCACAACGGTTGCCCTGAACGATGAGGACGCTCTTTCACTCGCAACTGCGCTTGTTTGATTCCCCGCCCCTGCCCCGCCGAGTCCTTCCGCTCCCGGGTAATCGCGCTCGTCGCATACTGTAACCACGATCGACAAGTCATCAACATACAGTCGCCCGTCGCCGCTCAACTATGACAACACGCATCACACGCTATACACTACCAGTTCTATGTAGACCACCCGACGCGGACGCAATCGCAATTGCGCCTCCAACTACATCCATTTACCACCGTACTCATGAGTTTACCGCAGCTTTGCAATATATTTTTGTTGTGCCTATTGTGTACTTGAAATATTGTTTACCCCAGTGCCTTCAAGGTTTGTCATGATGCTGCGTGTTTACTATTTACTGATCGACGGGACAATTCTCGTGATATCATGGTTTATTCAATGCACTCTATTCGTCATGATTGTAATGAATTTCGTAAAATTCTAACCAAAACAGGCAAAATCTATTTATAACTGAAAAAAACAGCCTTGTTCAAAACTTCCAACCCTCTTCTGGTAACAAACTTCAAGGGTTTCCCCTCCCCCGAAGGGCAGAGAAACAAAGTGACGGGGTGAGGTACCCCGACACAAGGTGGGTTAGTAGCATACAAGGTGAGAAATACAAGTCGGCGAGAGAATACTCGTGTAGTGAAAACAACGGATGGTGTTTTCGGACCGCCGAGTCAAATGGATACAGATGGCGTTAAATCATGCCAACTACAATCAAAGTCAGTCAGAGTCTATTCAAAGTACAATTCTACAGACTTACCATTCCGAATCTCGCTCGACGGACGGAAATACATAGCGTCGAGGGTTTTTGCTTGTAATAAATTTCTAGAGTAAAAGTTATCAGTAGTTTAGGGAAAGTAAAATCAAGCCCACGTACCAACTATCGTGTCAAAGCACTCGTGCAGATGCCCCATCCTGCTCGTCGGACGTCGATATATGGTCTCAAGGTAAATCTAGAGCCAAGGTCAGTAAAAATCCAATAAATGAATGCCATACATACATACCTCAACGGGCACACAGCTAACAACGCCTGCTCGGCGGACGGCGA
Source organism: Psilocybe cubensis (assembly GCF_017499595.1). NCBI lineage: Eukaryota > Fungi > Basidiomycota > Agaricomycetes > Agaricales > Agrocybaceae > Psilocybe > Psilocybe cubensis. Next base: position 26,763 of record NW_025952842.1, read on the forward strand.
TACGTCGTGTCAAGGCAAAATCTAGGGTCACGGGTCAGTGATAATTAATGCAAACCAAGTTGAAGTACACTTACCACTTGGTGTAGATCCTCACACTCGGTCGGCGGACGTCGATACATCATGTCAAAGCAAAATCTAGGGTCACGGTCAGCTTTAATTAATGCAAAGCATGTCGAAGTACACATACCACGGGTTTTAGATCCCCACACTCGGTCGGCGGACGTCGATACATTGTGTCAAAGCGAATCTAGGGTCAAGGTCAGTCTTTGTACATTAAATAAAACTAAAACACACATACCTATGCACCAGAGGTCCAATCCCGGTCAGCGGACGGCGATACGTCGTGTCAAAGTCTAGAGTCAGAGTCAGTCTCTGTACATTAAATAAAAGTAAACCACACATACCTGTACACCAGAGGTCCAACCCCGCTTGGCGGACGTCGATACGTCATGTCAGAGCAAATCGGGGTCACCCAGACATCCAATCCCACTCGGCGGACGTCGATACGTTGTGTCAGAGCAAATCTGAGGTCAAGGTCAGTGTGAGTACATATCATAAAAGTAATACACACATACCTGAAGACCAGAGGTCCAATCCCGCTCGCCGGACGTCGATACGTCGTGTCAGAGCAATATCTAAGGCCAGGGTTAGTCACAACTTGTTCAACGAATGCTACAGCACACTTACCACAATAGTGAGGAGGCAGGTAACAGGCGCGCTCGGCGGACGGCGATACGTCGTGTCAGGACTAAATCTTGGGATAAAATCAGTCTCCGTTTGGTAAATAAATGATACACAACTTACCAGCTCGCCGGAACGCGATACATAGCGTCGGGCTATGTTAACAGGGCATAAATCCTTGGATCAAAGTCAGTCTCACTTCTTCAACAAACATCACAGCACATACCAGGTCGGCGGAACACGATATATAGTGTCGAAGCAATTCCATGTCGAGAGGGGTAGCACACCACCATACTGACAGCATGGGTACAAAGTAGATGGATAAAAAAAACCCAATATCAGAGTTCTCTTTATACCTTTTTCACCCCAAACTTTTTCAAAGCCCGCTCTCAGTCACGTAGCAACACTTCTTTCTAGCTTCATCATTTTTACTAGCTTCGCTTCCGAATATTTCCTCATGCCATAACTTTGCATAATAGGAGACCTTTACATCCCTTTCTCCACTCCCTCAAACGTGGAATATCAAGCCACAGTGCACCACAAGGCACAAAACTCACTCGCCAAGTCGCAATTGGCTCAAATTCATGTCCCGTGCAGTAAAAAACCTCACTCCTATCAAGTGAAAATTGTTACGCCATTTTGTAATACCACGTACTAATCTTTGGTAAAGGTCCTCGTTTCAATTTCTACAGCACATCTAGCTCTGATTTCAATGCAGTAATAGCGTTATCTTCTCCCCAAAGTATTTTTTGGGATTACTTGCTGCAGACCGGTCAATTCGAAAGCTATGTCATCACATTCAGACACTCTGCACAGGATGCGCTGACGCTGATGCTGCAGACTCTGCGCAAACGATGTGCTTACGCTAACGCTACAGAGTCTGCGCACACAATGCGCTGACGCTGACTCTGTGCACAGGATGCGCTGCCGCTGACTCTGTACACACGATGCGCTGGCACTTGGTATTACAACATCGGCTCGCCGGCGTTCACAAGCCCAGGAACGAGATCACAACTTCCGACGCTCTAGCCTCGTTTAACTAATCGTTAAATCTACGACAAATCGCCCACAGGATCACGATCTACGCGTGTTCATTAGGACCCTGCCCTAATTCCCCACAGGTGCGTCATCATTCCACTCTAGGTTTAGTTTGCATCTCAGGAACACAAATTCGACTGTAAAGTCTATTTTTCACCTCCGTTCCGAGTCGACGTCATTCACGACAACAACAGTTGGTTCGACTTTGCGAGAGATGTTGGTATTTCGGATATGTTTACAACAGTACGTCCTTTGAGTCCTGGTTACTAATCTCACGGGTGACGGAATCATTCGAAAATTAGACACTTCCTTCAAACGCAGGTGCGTGCCAAAGCCGACATCCCACTCTATCGATACATCTCGTCTTACTCGTAACCCACTATTTTGAAGTGTTCCGTTCCATTTGACTTTGAGACTAGCGCGTCAGATAATCGGGAGTTGCTATATTCGAGTGCGCCCGAAAACACATCTATGCAACAACGTCAAGGCCAGTACTCTGACGTACCGCATTTGTTATCTCACCTTTTGCTTGTGTAGACGTGCTATGACCTCAACGTAGACATTCAGGAGGTGATTTACGGTGACAACTCACCTTCATTCCAACATTTCCCCAGTTCAAATTCGCATGTCAACCACGGCGCGGATACCTCCTCGTCTCCCGATTCGTCATTCTAGCGCGTTGCAACCGTCTCATATACCTCGCTTCCAAGAATAGGCTAGTCTAGACTAGTCGGTAACGACAGCCGGAAGCTCGCAAAACTGAGCAACCAATATGAATGTGCTGCAGAACACACATACGTGGCAGCCGTTCCCGCGCCGTTTATCACTTTTTCGAGGTTTCAGGGCTTTCTGGGTACTGTATAATGTAGTATATCCCACGCCAAGCGTGTTTGTAGGTCCTTTGGCAGCGTGAAGTTGAGATAATCAAAAATACATCCGGGGCATCTCAGGAGAGATTCAAACACAAAAACAAGCGTTTGCGAGGCTTTGAAATCACCGTGAAGATCGATAATGACTACCTAGATAATCTATAATGTGTATACGTCATGACGAATGCAGTAAACTAAGAGTACGGGTAACATTTCAAGCCACAGATGTTAAGCGCCCAAGCAAACAGCTTCACGCAGACTGTAAATTAGCAAAACACATCGATTCCAATGCTCTATAGACACACCTCGCATACCATACATATCTCAGAGTACACTATAAGACATACATACACTCACATATCTCGTCAACGAACCGTCAAGTCCACAACCTCACACTCACGTACCTCCTCCGGCCCCCAATCCGCATTCCAGCCCATTTCCACTGCTTCCTTTCATTTCGGGGCATCATCCCCACTAGCATAAGACTACTCGGCTGCGGCACGGAGCGTTCCGAGACCTAGAAGCAGGACAGAAATGAGTTGCAGTGTAATGCGTCTCGAGGGAGGATATGTACGTGGCATGCGATTCTGCGTCGTTTGCGCGTTTTAAGCGGGTTGGGGTGCTTTTACTGGGTGATATGGGTTAGGTGTGTATGGGGTAAAGCTTGAAAGTACATCAGGGAACCTACAATTGAGTTTATGCGTGTATGTGATGTCGTTGTTCAAATTCGCTTTAGGAAACGTACATTTGCGAATTGGGCCGTTTTGAGGTATTCAGATGCTACAGTACTGTTTAAAATAGGGGTATATATTCATATTTATGCTTACCTGAGTAAGTACAAAGTGGAAATTTCAAAGATTTGCAGCGATGAACCCTTAAGCGCCGAAAGCGTTGAATCGCAAATACAACAAATAAACGCACCAAACACACGATGGTGGACCACTAACACGCATGATACACTCACCCCTATACCATACAGCCCATTCTTCGACTCCAAAACTCCAACATCGCAAACCCAACTCACCGGACACAACACTCCTCCTCCTCGTCCGAATCTCCATTCAACCTCATTCCAACCACCTTCTTTCTCTTCACCCCTGCACGCCCACTAGCTCCAGACCCCTCGGCTATCCTAACGTAACGTACTAACGGCGATTACTGAATTTTTTCTGCCAGTAGAAGAAGAAGCATTCTGTAGAGTCCGAGAGACGTTATACGTTGTTTTAATGCAAATTCGATGGAATACGTACATTGGGGGGGTTGTAATGGTGCATAGGAGCCCCTGAGTAATCGAACTGAAAGTGAGTGAACGTTGGAACCAAGTCTGAACGTCGACGAAAGTTTGTGCAAGTCGGATTTCACATCAAGACAAGAAAACACAGAAACGCACAAAAGTACTATTACCATCTTCAACAAACGGACACCAGCATTGCTCTGCACCACTAACATTGTCTTAAAGTACATTCTTCACGAAACAAAATCCTAGATATTCCACACACAAAGACAGAGCGTTGACCCGATACACACCCAAGAACCCCCTCCTCCTCCCCAAAATCGCAAAATCACCTCATCCCAATACGTTTTCCTGGCTCTTCGGCTCCGGAACGGTATTCAAATCCAAATTGCGTAAACCAACTAAAAAGCGGCGTCTCATTTGAGAAGAATTAGAATGCCTGTGTTGCAACGCGAAATCAGAACAAACCATTGGAGAGATAACGGGTATGCGTACGTACGTTTGCTGTTCCCGAGTCAATTACTAGTTTATGCAATTCGATTAATGCATGGGTGAATGTGTGTTGACGATCTACGATACGAGTTGGAATTCACTTGATGCAAGGTAGATGATACTCGAGTCTAAAGTTCTGTGAGCCGCAAACCAAAAACGATTTGAATTTGAATCTCACATCTCGGACACCAATGTAAATTCAAAGCAACACAACAATACCTCCAACACGAAACAGATAACAAACCCATTCGATCAATAGCACATTGCGTAAACGCACTAGCAACTATACCGATGAACCGCGAACCGAGAGAAAGACACAAAAAAAAAACATTGCAAAGACGTAACGTTATGGACGTACAGGGGCAGCAGGTGTATAAAAAGGACACGGACTAACGGGCTTTTTTCCTCATCCCCTCTCCTCTCCTCTTCTCACATTCTCTTCTCCCGCTCTCCGCTCAATGCCCTTGTCAGCCCGCCCCTCTCCAACATCCTACACTCGCACTGCACTGCCAATGGACGGGAACGCACCGGTACGAGTCAACGTGCCCACGACGCCGTGAGTATTCCCCATCCCTCCCCTGAGCTGCGCCACGTCTGACCCTCCCTTCGCAGGAACACGTTTGACGACGAGTAGAGGATCTGGGAGGTAGAGGTCGGAGTCGGCGACGCGCCATAAATGCCACGCTGGCATGTCGACCGGGGCATCGAGGGCAGCGCACGGTGAGCCTCTAACATTTGTTTTCGCATCACACTCCGCCAAACCGCCTTTCTCTGCAGGTTGCCACGCCATCGAGACGACGCGGGACTCGAATGCGCGTGCTCAGCGAGCTTGAGGACGGGGTAAGTAAATGCATTATTCGACGGGTATCATTGTTGACTGACCTGGACACGCAGAACCTTGCATGTGTGTTCCCAAGAGTCGGACACGTCGTCGAAACTGTAAGTCAGTCCACACTCGTCAGCAACCGCCTGTGATTGACAACCGCTGCATCAAGACCTGCGCCTGCTCAGCGAGCTTGAGGACGGAGTAAGTAAACAAGCTATTCAACATGGAACACTGCTGACTGACCTGGACACGCAGAACGACCTTGAATCCGTGTTCCCGAGCGGCGGAAACGCTGTCGAAAGTGAGTGCATGCTTTGTTCGTCAGACCGCCCGTGATTGACCACCCAATACCAAGGCCGTATCGATTGGGGGGCAGGGAACAATGAGACCTATGCAAAAGTAAGTTGTCGTGTCGTTCACCGTGAACCAGCCTGAACTAACCTGACCTAGACACACAGAGCACCCCCAATCTATTCAAAGGCCTACATCCGTTCAACCGGTGCAGCTCGACACATGCGCTCCGCTCGTTGTGAATCGCCCCTTGACAGCCCGCCTTGCTGCGGATTCCAGTACGCGATTGGGGAATGGACTGGACGCGGTGGTGATGTGGTGGATGTGTGAGTACGCTGAGATGTTAGTAGGGAATGACTTGGAATGACCACACACAAGTACAGGTTGTGGTGTTGCCGTGGTTTCGCATCGGCCGCATATACCGTGGAGATGTGGAGGGAGGTGCCTAGTCGGTGTCCTAAGGATGCCATTGCAGGTTAGTTGACCCGTTGTTCAACGCGAGTCATGTCAAACTTACCTGAGATGTACATTGCAGGTCTGCGCTACCCTAAAATCTGGCTCTCCAATATCCCAGGCGGCACTCCTGTTGAATGCGAGTCGGGAACGCCGCAGCAAGGTACGTGACTCGTGTTCTGAACAGTTGTGACTGGGGTATAACGCGTTGTTGATAGGGTGGTGCTGATGGAAAGGATAACAGCAGGCAAGGGCATTCGTATCGACGCGTATGTCCCATATACGGGCAATGTCGATTCATAGCGGGAGCCGCTGCCTGATTGCCTGCTCCCGTGCATTCGCCTTCAAACACGCTGAGACGCAGCTCCGCCCGCGTGCTGTCCCTCCATCGGCTCCCCTCCCTCCCCCGCCTGCTCTCCCTCATTCTCCCCCAACCCCCCCTCCTCCGGATCCAACCAACTCTCCTCAACCGTCACCTTGACCCTCCTCACATACTCCTTCATATTTTCCCTATACAACTGCGCCGCCTCCGCATTCGCCGGGCTATTCGGGTTCGGATCATGCAGCAAGCTCTGTATACTCGTCAATATCGCCGCGACGTCGTATGTGGGCGACCACCGGTTTTGCAGGATGTCGAGGCAGAGCTCGCTGTTCGCGTAGACGTTGGGGTGGAACATCCGCGAGAGGAATTTGACGGTGGGCGGTTTGTTGGGGTAGGACTCGTCGAATGTGAGGAGGAGCTTGAATGTGCCGTCTTCGAAGGGGGTGTCGCCTGTTGATAGGTGAGTGGCTGGGGGTGAGTGGGGAGAGGAAACGCACCTGGCCCGAAGATGACAGCGTTCCAGAGCATAATATTGTCGGGGAGCGGACTGCCCGAGATCCCGCCTGGCGGGTCGGACGAGAGGCGCTTGAAGTCCCGGATGAGCCGTTTCTTGCAGTTCGTCGACATTGTTTGCTGAGTAAGATTGGGTCAAGTAATTCGGGTGGCTTTGGTTAAAGCGAGAGAGGGAGGTGTGGTCGTGTCTGAATCGCGTGCTGTTAATGAGGGCACTGCGACTGTCGTCGTACACGTCGTCTCGTATGTGGTATGCGGTATTCTAATGATGGTATGCGATATGGATTGTAAAACCTGCAAACCCAACTTTAATTGTATCTTCCCCTACCAAACCACCCTCAAAACATACCTTTGTACGTGCGTATATGCAAGCGTAAAGTCGTCTCAGGCGGCTGGTATGAAGAAACAAGCAAGTCAGTCTAACTCAGAAGCAGTGGCAGTGGCAGGCCTCCTCATGTCACGCCCACTGACCGTGACCTGACTCCGCCGCATCTAATCTGGAAACAAACAATAGCAACAACAATCACTCTGCCGAAATGCCGCAAGTTGACTTTGTCGTTGTAAGTATTTCATTCATCCACAACGGTTGCCCTGAACGATGAGGACGCTCTTTCACTCGCAACGGCGCTTGTTCGATTCCCCGCACCCATTGCGCTGTGTCCTGATTGCCCCCGCCGCCTGCTACAATCTTCAAAGTAGTCAACGTATCACTGTGATTTGACTTTGCCCTCGCCTACGGTCTGGTAAGCATACCACACACTGCAAAGTGCAAAGTGCGGACCACCGGACCCGACGCGCTCGTGCCTGTTTGGCCTCTACCGTGTCCGCGTCCATCAGCCCACACATGCACACACGCGCTATGCAAACATCACACCGGCACCCCTGACTCAACCCAACTCCCGCGTTCCAATGCGTTGAGATTTGCACTGTGTAGCGTATCTCGAGAACCACAGGGTATAGCACAACGACTCTCGATGTCTCAGGGATGCTTACTCTGAGCGCAACAATTCTCAATGACAGAGACAAAGCAGGACATTTTTTGTATTTTAAGAACACACTTTTGTAAAATTCTAACCAAAAAAGGCAAAATCTATTTATAACTGAAAAAAAGAGCCTTGTCCACAATGTCCAACCCTCTTCTGGTAACAAACTTCAAGGGTTTCCCCTCCCCCGAAGGGCAGAGAAACAAAGTGACGGGGTGAGGTCCCCCGACACATGGTGGGTTAGTAGCAGAAACAGCGGGAAGGGGCATAAAAAGTCAGTGGGGCAAGTCCATAGCCCTACCGTAAAGCTCCGAAAACATACCTAAGCAGGTTTCTAGATAAATACAAGTCTGCGAGAGATTCAGAATACAACTTACTTGGTAAAGTTTTTGTCATTCAATGGATGCAACGGCAGCAGGCGGCATCGGTGTCAACTACAATCAAAGTCAGTCACAGTCTATTCAAAGTACAATTCTACAGACTTACCATTCCGAATCTCGCTCGACGGACGGAAATACATAGCGTCGAGGGTTTTTGCTTGTAAGAAATTTCTAGAGTCAAAGTTAGCAGTAGTTTAGGGAAAGTAAAATCAAGCCCACGTACCAACTATCGTGTCAAAGCACTCGTGCAGATGCCCCATCCTGCTCGTCGGACGTCGATATATGGTCTCAAGGTAAATCTAGAGCCAAGGTCAGTAAAAATCCAATAAATGAATGCCATACATACATACCTCAACGGGCACACAGCTAACAACGCCTGCTCGGCGGACGGCGATACGTCGTGTCAAGGCAAAATCTAGGGTCACGGGTCAGTGATAATTAATGCAAACCAAGTTGAAGTACACTTACCACTTGGTGTAGATCCTCACACTCGGTCGGCGGACGTCGATACATCATGTCAAAGCAAAATCTAGGGTCACGGTCAGCTTTAATTAATGCAAAGCATGTCGAAGTACACATACCACGGGTTTTAGATCCCCACACTCGGTCGGCGGACGTCGATACATTGTGTCAAAGCGAATCTAGGGTCAAGGTCAGTCTTTGTACATTAAATAAAACTAAAACACACATACCTATGCACCAGAGGTCCAATCCCGGTCAGCGGACGGCGATACGTCGTGTCAAAGTCTAGAGTCAGAGTCAGTCTCTGTACATTAAATAAAAGTAAACCACACATACCTGTACACCAGAGGTCCAACCCCGCTTGGCGGACGTCGATACGTCATGTCAGAGCAAATCGGGGTCACCCAGACATCCAATCCCACTCGGCGGACGTCGATACGTTGTGTCAGAGCAAATCTGAGGTCAAGGTCAGTGTGAGTACATATCATAAAAGTAATACACACATACCTGAAGACCAGAGGTCCAATCCCGCTCGCCGGACGTCGATACGTCGTGTCAGAGCAATATCTAAGGCCCACATAGGACAGTTGTATAATTACGTACCTTACGATATATTTAAAAATGATGAATTAACGTAACATACGGAGTGATTTACAATAAGTACTAAACTAAAAATAGCCCGTCCCCTACGGTCCAGCTGGAACGGCTAATTTAGCCCTTGCCACACGGGCCATTTATAGATAAATGGCCCCCTCGCTGGCCCATGACGGACCGTCATATTTGACCCGTCTGCGCATCACGGCAAAATTCGGAGCCGACTGCTTGCGGGAAGTACAGCCTTGCCGACACCGGCTCCGTGGTTTCCCAAAGCATTTTGCCCCGAAACTGATGACGGGAAGCAGCTTTACCGACAACGGCTCTGTGGTCTACCGACACATTTTGCTCCTGTAAATTAGAAACCACAAAATACATTTATTTGTCTACGCGGGGCTATACTTTATCAATGTCTCAAGGTCATTCTCTACAATAGCTATTCCATCGTCAATCTCGCTCAAAGCATTGCTGTACAAAATTTGAGTTTGCAGTTGATTGAGGGTGAGATTCTTTAGTGTAGTAGCTTTGTTGAGGTAACTGTTATCTCCCAACCTGGTATGCTTGATTTTGTCATGAGATTGGCGAAGCTGCTGCTCTGTATAGTTCTAGAAATACAAGTCAGATGTCTTGCCAATAATAAAAGCTTAGAAACATACAAAAAGAAAAGGTGGATTGAAGTAGCTTGTCCTTTCCTTTACCTCATCATACTCAATTTCCTTAGCTGTTGGAGGGCTACCGCTTGGATAACTTCCCATGGGGTCAGGTCTACCGTATGTCCTGAAATAGGGATTTCGAAGTAGAAGATGGCATGCCTCGGGGGGTGGGGAGTAGCGTCCACCCTTTCTCTCAGTCGATACCATAGGACGAGACTCGAGGATAATGGAATCTACAACAGATGTGTAGGAAATAATGGGAGTAATGGTGGGAACAGTGGGAGTTTCCTCCGCGGTAGGCTCATTGATCTGTAGTTCGGTGGAAGAGGAAGCCGCCGTTATGGCGGAGGAGATAGTTGCTGAAGGCTTCGGCGCAAGAAACTGCGCCGAAGATCGGGAAGTTTGCATTGCCACGACAGATTGGGCATCCTCACTGGAGGAATCTAAATCAATGACATCTAGTAGAATTCAGAGATGCAGTCAGAGAAATTACACTTAGTAAAGTAAAGTTAACTTGCCCAAGGGTGGGGGAGGAGGTACAAATGAAGAATCATTTACAGCAAGGTGTGTCTGTACTTCTTCAATAGGAGAGGATGAGTCTCTCTCAGAATTGGAATCTTCATATTCAGAGTATTTTCAGCAGATCCATTCAAAGGTGTTGTCAAGACATACCGAAATCTGGGGGTGGAACAAAAGAGTTATCATTTACTGCGAGGTTGACCTTTTGCTTTCCTTTGCCCTTATCATTCAAAGGTATAGTTTGTTCATCGGCAGATTCGGATCCGTTGTTGGAAGATTCATCATCTCCCGAACCGGTACCGGAGGATTTGTTGTCACCCGAACCGTCATCGGGGGAGTCATTACTTCCCGAACCATCATCGGAAGATTCATCACTTCCCGAACTCTCCTCATCGGATGTGTCTGTGGATAGGTGAGAGTCAATCATATATTATGAAAAGAACATCTTACTTGTAGCAGAAGGGGGTGATATTTCGGGAAAATTATTAGGATCAATGGCATATATTGTGGGTGTGCTATGTTTGTGATCTGAGCTGTCTGGATTTGATTGGGTGGGCATTGTAACTGCAGGGGATTTTCACTACCGCTCAGGTAGATTGCAGTAGGATTACTTACTGATCTTCTTTGGAGGAGGCTTTTTCAGTTGGTCGAGTAAATAAGTAAGCCTGTCTAGAGAGGTGGTGTCAATGACAAGGTTATGAGGGGAAGAAGTAGGCATTCCAATCCCAATTTCAACTGGCCAGGTTGATTATATATATCGGACCCAGGTTGATTATATATCGGACCATGGCTACCGTCCCGTGAAATGTTATCGCGGAACACTGTGCTCCGTGAAATATGCTCACCTGATCGGAGCAATGCATGCCGTGTGAATGCGAACTTCGCACATTTTTGCTGTATAAGTTGTCGTGCAATCACCTGACTTATGATTGCACTTGTTTGTGTTGAAGTCCAATTTCGGACATGTTCAATTTTGGACTTCGGACTTTTTTTTTTACTTCTAACCTTGACACTTCCACTCACTCTACGCGCTTCGTCTACGCGTCTCTCCTCTCATCCACGCGACTTTCGAACCCATCACGCGACCTTCGATCTATACCATGGCTTCCACCTCCTCCGCATCCCTCAAGACCGATGTTGAACACTGGGAGAACATGGCTCGTTCCTCCATCGACGCCGGCGAGAAGATTTTTGGGTCAAGAATCGAGGTGCTGTGGACAGAACTGGTAAGTAACAGACTCCACATCACAGAAAAACATAACTTACATTGTTACACCTCAATAGGCCAAGGTGTTCCCCCTCCACACCCGCAATCCCAAAGCCTATCGGCTTTTCGACTACATCGGCCCCATCATCAACAAGGCGTGCCGCGACGGTTCTGACAACCAAGGTCGAACTGTACGCGAATTTGTCGTCGACTTTGCGGAGCTCCGCAAACAAATGGAGAACTTCGATAAATACGCCAGAGAGAGCAAAAAGCGAAAGGAAAAAGAGGGAAAAAGTAAAACCAAGGCCAATGAGATGGAGGAGAAGGAACAGGAAAGAGAGCGCGAGAAGGAAAAGAGGAGGCAGGAGAAGGAGGAAAAAGAGAAGAAGGAGAGGGAGGAGAAAGAGAGGGAGGCAAAGCGGGAGAGGGAGAGGGAGAGGGAGAGGGAGGAGAAGGAGAGGGAAAGGCAGCAGAGAGCAAAGGAGGAAAAAGAGAAGCGGCAGAGGGAGAAGGAGGAGAAGGAAAAGCGGCAAAGGGAGAGGGAGGAGAAGGAAAAGCGGCAGAGGGAGAGGGAGGAGAAGGAGAAGAGGGAGAGGGAGAGGGAGAGGGAGAGGGAGAGGGAGGAGAGGGAGAAGAGGCAGAGGGAGAGGGAGGAGAGGGAGAGGGAGAGGGAGGAGAAGGAGAAGAGGGAGAGGCAGAGGGAGAGGGAGGAGAGGGAGAGGGAGAGGGAGAGGGAGAGGGAGGAGATGAAGACCCACCCAAAAAAACGAAGCAGGACGGAGAAAAAATCCAAGCCGACCGTAGATTCCAGTGCGGAAGGCTCCGGAGCCGACACTATGCGCCCTTCAAAGGTCGACAAGGGCAAAGGCAAAGCCCCGCCTCCAACAGTCATCTCCTCCGGGAGTGAAAGCGAGCCGCGGGTCCGAAAATCAGCCCGAAAGACACCTGCAAAGCCGGAGACGTCTGCTCCGCCGAAGGCCAGCAGCAGCAGGAAAAAGCCTGCTTCCAAGTCGAAGTCCACCATCGGGACGGATACGGACCGAAGTGAAGATGAAGGTGAGGGTGAGGGTGAGGGTGAGGATAGCGAGGAGGAAGGAGGAGAGGACAACGAGGCTCCCCTCAAGAAGGCACGCCGTCGCTCAGAGGCTGAAGACCAGAAGAAAAACCTCGTCACCGTCACTCCTTCCTGCAAGGCCTGCCAAGCAAGGAAGAGGAGATGCAAGATGGAAAGGGGGCAAACCATCGTTGGGTTTGCCACTGAGGGATCGACTTCGATCCCTCAGTACTCTCGGGCTTGTGTCTTGTGCCGTCGCAACAAGACCAAGTGCGACTTGTTCCCGGGACGATCCGTTAAGCCGCCTGGGATGACTTTGACGACTCCAATTGTGGAGTACACGGAGATTTTGCGTGCCGAGAAGACGGCGGGATCTGATCTTCCCGGACAAGGGAAGAAGGGGGAACTTCCAGTTCCAAAGGATGTTGGGGAGTTGCTGGTGCAACTCTACGCCAAGCTGGGTGAGGTGGGTGAGGAGAATGCTGCTCTCCATAGCAGCCTTACCTCGCTCCATGCCAGAGTCACAAGTTTGACTCAGCTTTCTGAGAGGCAGAAAGCTCAAATGGAGTCAATGGAGAAGGTGATGAAGAGTATGGAGTCGAAGTTAGGTGAAATGAGGCTAGAGGGCAAACATGGTAAGTCTGTCCACTCTGCCAGCTACAAGTCTGCTTAACCCTCACACTCAGCATCACCTACTCCCCGGCCTCCTTCTCCTTCCCCGGCCCCTCCCTCCCCGCCTCCTGCTTCCCCAGCCCCTCCCTCCCCAGCCCCTCCCTCTCCGCCTCCTGCTTCCCCACCTCCTGCTTCCCCGGCTCCTCCTCGATTTTCTTCTCTGGCATCTTCAAATTCGCCGTCGTCTCCACCCCTGCCGCCTCCTGAGCCCATATCGCCACCACTTCAAAATCGTGAAGTTGGATCGTCGGCACCTCCATCACCACCGGGCCCCATGTCACCACCGCGTCAAAATCGCGAAGTTGGATCAACCGCGGGATCCAACTTGCCGCCGAGTCCGGGCCATGAAGAGCCGCCGTCACCCATGCCCCCAGCGCCAGACCACCTGCCGAAAGATGTCGAGATGGACAAGATCAATGAGGATCATAGATCCTCTGATCTGTCATCCCCTGAGCCAAGCGATGACGAGGCACCCGCTGAGAAGGTGAAAGGGAAGGCAAAGCAAAAAGGGAAGGAAAAGGTGGACCCCAAGGTGTCCAATGCGGCGACGAGGACTCGTGCTGGAAGAAGCGGAAAGCGCAAAGCAGCTGAGGAGCCAGAGACGCTACCTTCCCCCAAAAAACCCAGAGGAAGGGCCTCCAAAAAGTAATCACAGGTTGGGTGTGTTTTTTTATGTATGTTACCTACTTTCTTTTCCTGTGCTATATTTCATTGGTCTTTTCTTCTTGTCTCTTGGGCATTCCTACTTGGTGTTTTTTTGCTTGACCAATCACTTCATTTTCTATTCTGCCTCACATAGTATATTTGCCCTATATGTCTTTATAATGTTTAATGTCCTGTATATAAAGATATTTTTCTTTTGCTCCATATGTTGGATGAACAATGAGCTTTGAGTGAAAAATAAAGAAGTTTGAGTTCTATAAAAGCAATGTTATGTTGCATTAAACTAACTAAACAACCTGTTATTTCTTGGCTCTAGCTTTTCTTCTTTTTTTTGCAGTCAAGCCTAAGTTATTTGCTTCCTGGAGTGCTAAGTCGTCAGAAGTTTGCTTGCGTCGGGAGGCTCTTGCCGCCGGTGGTGGAACGGGGTCATTTGCCTCCGAACTGCCAATTAATTTTTGATTTTTCTTCCTAGGCCGAGGTTGAACTTTGCGTATAGCTTTGCTAGTACCTGGCTGTTGAAGTTCAGGAGTAGGTCTTAAGGAAGAGTTTACTACTGTGGGGCTTCCATTAGTTGGTATTGTGAGTTCTTGACTATCATCCCGACGTTGTTCGGCACGAGTAACATCCCGAGGAGGATCAGCTTGAGTGTCTTCCCGATGTTCATCGGCTCGTGCTGCATCCCGAGGATTATTGGCTTGTGTGTTATCCCGTGGCTGTTCGGCCCGAATGTCATTCCGAGTGTTATCGGCCTGAGTATCATCCCGTGCACGACTTGCAGTTCCAACACCAGGGCTGTCAACACTGATAGAATCTTGTTGAGGGTGTCCATCATGAGTATCAGAGGGATTAGATTGCTCTGAAAAACTCAAAGATGTTTGACAAGGTCTCCTACGAACTCTCCTTGAGGTAGTCAAGCGCCTTGGTGCTGGGGTTATAGGCACTGTTTGGAGACCTTCAAACAAGTTTGAAGCGTAACATGGTTCCAACAGTTCTTCATTATCACGTGCCAATACTCTTTCAAACTTGAAAGGAATCAGTCCACGAGACTGACGCTGTCTCCAATGTCTCAGAAGAGCAGCAGTGTCATCAACGCGGAGTCTGCTCGGATCCGTGAACGGAATGGAACTTGGCCAATATTCGGGATCAATCATCTCTCCAAAATGTTTCTCCACGGAGTCCCATGGGATTCGAGATCCACTCCTATCTTTTGCCAAGGCTATAACATTTCAGCCATATGTTGAATTAATTCAATACATTACTCACCATACACTCGGTTCATATAGATTCTAATGATTGTTTTTTGTATTGCATTAGTCTCCCTCCCCTTTGAGTTGTATATAGGTGACGGAACCAATGGAAATCCATTGCTATTGAACTTCAAATCCTTTTCAAGAAAAGTGCCTGCAGGGACGGCGGGAGTTGATACTCCGTTTTCAATCTCTGAAACCTTGACAAGATATTTCACAAACGCCCTTCTGAACGACTTTAATTCATCTGGAAATAGTTGTCCAAATGAAGGAATGCGAGGGTCATCCAACCCTAGATCGTGTGTTTGTGTCCTGTTAATGAGTTAGCATCAAGTTGTTAATGATTGGGACAACAGGTTGTCCCGTCCTCATGACCGGCACAATGTAATCCCGAAGGTCATCGGGAGCCACATACATCCCGAAAAACAGAAGTGTTCAAATAACAAAATAACTCACATTGAGTATTCAATTTTTCCATCAAGATCGTAATGGCCTTCAAATGTAATAGATCTCATTCCCATCCTCAGCCACTTGATTCGATCCATTTGGTGAAGAATCTTCTTTCCTTGTCGTTTCGCAGTCCTATGGATGGGTAAGCATCGGAGCCGAGTAATGCCGCCGAACGTACTTTGCTTTCAAAGTCTTGGAGAAACCCTTCTTTTTCCACTCCTCTAATATTCGAGCATATTCCTCTCTCTCCGCAATGGTAAGTCTAGATTCAACTCGTTTTCTTGCCTGCTGATAAAACTTGATCCATTGCGGGCTACCCCGTCTTGCATTTCCCGATAAAAGCTGCACTTCTTCTTCAATTTCGGCTGCCTTTTTCTCCCGAAAAACACTTTGAAAGGTTGCTCGTCCATGCATACCATCCAATTTGGTATTTCGAGGGGTTGAGGCATGGTTTGCAAACCAATTAAAGAGTCTCTAGCATTTTATGTTAGCCTCTATTTCATAATAAAGACATGACTTACATCTTTCTTAGCTTTCCATTCATTGAACAAGGCTTTATCGGCTCTCATCGCAACCTCCGAATACTTGTGATCCCATGTGGCTTTGATTAACGGCACAATAGTATTCCGAATAAAGTCTGATTTAGATAATCTCGGTGCGTCTTTGTAGTTTTGAACGTTGCCTCTCAGAATTCTCATCTCCCTAGCTGTCCACAGTTGTTCCTCGTCGGGAGGAATATCGGGCCCGACAGTGCCGCCGGGCGGAGGGACAGAAGGTCTGCGACCTGAATTGTCAGAGGTGTTTGAGGGAGGAGGTTGAGGAGGCATTTGTACAAAGGGATGGGCATCATATTAGCTTATCAACGAATGACTGAATAATCTACCACCAACCGGAGATAAAATAAGATTTTGATCTTGATTACTATTTTAAGACATGGGAAACTACTTAATCTGGCAATCCCGCCCAAACGTCGGGGACAGCGAGCAAACATCTCTTGTCATCATCACACACAATCACAAAGTATATTCACTATAGCTCACCCAGTTCTTTCTCTATCCTCTCACAATTTTGAGAGCAGTAAATTGTATATGTATTAATTGAATTTCTGTATATAAGACTGTTATATCTCACATGGAAATGTTTAAAAATGTAAAAGTAAGCAAATGACTTTCCACCTCCAATCTTAAAAAAATTGAAACGGTGAATATCTAAGAGTCTGTGTAAAGTACTCTAAACTGTGTTTCTTGTGCAAAGAAATTGGAATCCCAGCAAGTTCAAATTGGGCAACATTTCAGTAAATTGCATATATCTTCTCACATACATGGATTTAAATTTGCTAAACACTATCATTGGATAGACATTTAAAATACCTTTCATATGATATATGCCGGAGGAGTAGGGAGCATGTGCATGAAGAGTTATGGCCAAAATACTTCAGGAGAGTGGTTTTGAGAGGTCATTGTAGATCACATTATGCATTTCTGTTGGGATCACGACCATTTTCTGCACATCCAAAATGAAACTTGTTCATAAAACTGGCTACAGTTCTCCAAATTCCTTGCAAGATAGATCATATGAAAGCTATTTCCTCCCTCGAAAAGGTTATGTAGACTAAAATAAATTTAATGCACATTGTGAAGAGCTATCAATGGAATACTGTATTTAGAATGAAATTCACAGGTGCTCAGACACTTTGCTTCCCACTTCCATGGGCTTTCATACTGTGCCAGATAATGGATCAGATAGCGACGGCCCTAAGGAGGCAAGCTGGTCTTCTGGGGCTTCAAGGAAAAGAGGAAGGCCAAGGAAATATAGACCTGATACAAGCCATTCTTCCACTTCTATTCCTCTACCTGCCCAAAACATGTTACAACACTTTGAACACAATATAGATGAATCAGACATACCTCACTATCCGGGAGATCTGACAGACCAGCAGGTAATTGACAACTTGAGAGAGTTACAGGATGTTAGGACGGGAGGAAAGGTATATCCGTGTCAATGGATTGAGGTGTTCTTGCTCACAAATTATTATCTTAGTCTCAAAATGACTACCTTAGAGAGTGGCTTCCAAAGAGAGAAATATACCTCGGGACACTCATTGGTCGGGAGGCGCCTCCTCCGCGTCGGGATAATCAATGCCAGCAATGCCAAAGACTCCCGGGATGTTGGAGATGCCTTGAATGTTTTGGATCTCAACTTGTTTGCCCTCACTGTCTGAGACAAAACCATCAACTGGTTCCGTTTCACCGAGTCGAGAAATGGACAGGGGAGTACTTTCGTCCTGGAGGTTTATGGGAAGTGGGTATTAGGTTGTATCTTGGTCATAATGGGAAGAGGTGTCCAGTACAATTGCCCTTAAACGAGAGTACCCACGGGACAAGCATTGGAGCCGAAGGATATGTTGGAAACGGGATTCAATCTGCCGCCGAAAACAACTATTGGAGCGGCACATCACTTGCCGCCGATGAATATAGCAGGAACGGGACTCGTGATGCCGCCGAAGTTACGGATACTCATGACATTGGTCCAACACCAGCAAACAATGACGAAGAGTCTTTCACATCTCAGCTTCTTGCAGATCCTGAAATCCCAACTCTGTTTGAACTGGACGATGGAGACGATGAGGATATCAACTTGTATGAGGAACTTGATACAAGCTTCCACAATCAACCCCGTCCAAGGGCAGAAGATAATGATGGTATCCCATTCAAAGTTATTATTCATACATCCGGAGTACACTATCTACCCGTTCGGACTTGTACTTGCCGATCTGCCATGCTGCCTTTGGATTTGCAATATCTGGAAATGGGTCTTTTTGCTACTAGTTTTCAGAATATCCGAACCTTGTTTACACTGGAAGTGCTGGAGGATTTTAGGGTTACCAACCTTGAATGCAAAACCTCGGGCTATCAATATTATCAAAAGCTCAGACGCATTACCTCACCTTCATTTCCCAAACAGGTTCTGAACCGCTATCGGGAACTGAGAAGGCTTAGTCGCCAATACAGAAACCTTATATTGCACAAAATACACGGTCAAGGACACTCTGAACAGGCTCTAAAGGCTTATATGGAGTTGAAATACCCACAACAAGGCTCCGAAATGCATCCCGATCAGGAACCTTTCGGCTCAATAACACCTCCGGAACCAGGGCAAACACGGAACAATTCTTCGTCCCGACAATCGGAACCAAATGAAGATTCCGAACGGAATGATACAACATCCCGGTTGGAAGTTGATCCAGGTGATTCTGACCCAAATAATATGTCACCTGAACCTCCGTCCAGAAACGAGCCAGATAAAAGAGGGTCCTTGACATTGTTCTGTCCAGCGTGTCCACAGCCAGGTGTTAACCTACCTGATGACTGGGTTCTCGAAGCCGATAGGTAAGCAGAATGCCTTCATTCAATTATTGGGCTCACATTATATTAGTGATATCTATATTCGTAGCTATGTGGCAGATGGAAACTTCAAAGCCGATCATTTGAATCAAAAAAACGAGGGAGACGACGTCTGGCTCAGTGTTGGAGAAGGTTTTATGACCGATCCTGGGCCATACAAGGAGCATATAAAGGAAGCTATTTCTCTGGCACCACGTTATAAACGGGTAAGTGTATTGCCGCCGCGGCTCAACATACTCCCGATTAACAACTTTTCCAGGAACCAACTTGTCACAACTACCATGCACAAAAAGCAGAGAATAGAGTTAGCCCTGGAAAACGCGTTAGAGGAATAGGCGCCCATGCGTGTGCAAGACATGGATGCTTTTGTCCTAACAGTGTTGTTGATTTCGACAAAGGAGAGAAGCAAATGCACATGGATTGGTCCTTAACACAGGCAAGGGAAACAACAAATACTAAAGGCATCACTAGGCATCTGGAAATTTACGATATCAACTGCCAATATTGTGTCAATCTCATGAAGCGTCTGACTGACTCTACAAAGATGCACTGGCCCCCCTCTGTCAAAATAACCTTTGCTATTGGTCTTTTCCATGTCCATGGGCATAAATCTGAATGCTTGTACAATTATGCCTCAACCTACATTCCGGGCGTTGGAATTATTGATGGAGAAATATTGGAACCTCTCTGGTCCGTCCTCAATGATACTTCCCGAAGTACTCGTTCGGCAACCACTGCACACCGCGCTGAAGTTCTGGATGACCACATGGGTGATTCAAATTGGAAAAAAACAATAAACATGGGTAAGTACTTCTACTACTATGGAGTCTGCTGTGCTAATTTCTTGTTTGCAAAGCTGCCACCATAGCGGCCAAGTACAAGCGGGCCGGTGAACAGTCCGGTATAACGGAAGCATTCTACCGAAATCTTACGGAACAACAACCTCCCGAGCTAGTTGACACATGGGAGCAAGAAATCAAACAGGCCGAGTTTGATCGGGATCAAGGAGTATCCGATGCTATGAGTCAAGTAATGGCAAGCAAAGTGAAAACTGCTGCCGGAAGACAAGAAATTGAATTACATCTCTCAAATATGGAGCTGACTTCCTCGGGAGCTACAGGCAAAGCTGCTTGGATTTCATCTGGCTTGAAATTGGAACAAGCTCAGTATGTTTTCTATTTTTTTGAATTTTATATATTTTTATACCCTACAGATTAGAGCTAAGAAGCCATGTTCGCAAACTTGGAACTCATCCATCCACAGCTCAACAGCTTGATTTGGTTAATAAACGTCGGTCAATGCGAACACGAGTTGAGGCTTTCAGCCGTACTGCATTGACATTCTTGGGGGAAGAGGCTTTGGAGAGTATTCAAGGAGTTAATACCCCAGTTCTTGACGACGAAGTCAGCGATGATGAGATAGCCGACATCGGGAATGTCAACATCACCCGGGCGGATCCGGAACGGCAACCTCTCCCGTTCCCGTCAGCACTGCTTGATGATTATTTCCGAGATCTTGAAGAAGGCATGGCTCACCAACTTAAAGGGCTGCAAAAACTCGAGTTACGCATTCGCCAGGGCCATGCTGAAGATTGCCTTGAGGCAGTTAGATCAGCCCTGATTCAGCTCTCGTGGCAATATAAATATCAAGTCCGCATGGCAGATTCGGTATACACAGGCACCCGCGCATGGGATGGAGTCAAACTGTTGAATGCATCTTGGAAATTGCACAAAAAGATATACAATGCAAACCGAATAGCAATGATTCGGATTGCCGGTCATTCCGAAGAGGATATTATGCAGATACGGAGGGAGTTTCCTGTTTTATATGACCATGATTGCAAGCACAGTGCGGCAATTTCGGATCCGAATGTTCGGGGCGGCAGTTCCGACCGGCTTAGTTGGATTTGGAGATCCCGCCAGGGACTCAATGCTGATAACCAATTATATGTAAACGAATGTGAGTTATCTTTTCTCTTGACTCTACAAACTATCTAAAATTTGCAAGTCTTTCGTCTTAACTGGCTCAGAGCTCGGGCACAAAGAAACAGATGGAAAGAAGAACTATCCCTGACAAACAAAGAAATGGAATGGACAGTGAGATTTTATGTCCACATGGCCAAGACTTGGAAGGAACGGCATGAAATTGTTCCGGACCGCTTGGCAGGTCATAGGGCTTTCTGTCAGAAGCAGATAGCAATGTGGAATGACTTGGGGCGGGCCGCCGATGTCAAATTCCGGAAGATAAACGGCAATTATCCCTCCGTGTGGATTTTTATAACTACAAATTAGGTCATCTGTTCTATTCACTAGACTTGTAATCTATATATTTCTCCAACTAACTGATCAATATTGCCACAAGACCACCATGAGCCTTCCTCGTATCTTCAATCCCCCTACTGAAGATGAACACTATCTTCTCAGCTACGATGAAAGACGTGCTTTAGCAAAGCTGCATGTTCATTTGTGTGGTGCTCGGATCCGAACTGGATACCGATTGTTACTTAGTTCGGCATCAAGCGTGCCGCCGGACACTTTGGCAAGATGGCTCTCATTGTTGGAAAGAGAGGCAGTAAGTGAGATGATTCTTTTAATTCTTCATTTATTCAAATAAAGTTGCAGGCTATATTGCTCAGAGTTCTTGGATATTGTTATATAAATGGATTTGCTGTCGATACCTCTTTCTTCATAGCAGAAATCCTTAACCAATCTGTCCATGCTGTTCTCAATAGCAACCCCCATCATAATGCTGTTCTCTTTCAATCACTTAACCAGTGCTGGTCAGCAGAGGAAGATAACGATATTTTAAAATCAACAAAACCATGGGGCTACTGGTGGGAACCTGGACATAAAGCCGACGAAGATTGGAAAGTCTCTGATGTCACAATTGAGTCTCAGGTCAGAGAGTTTTGGAATAAGGTACCTATAGAACCATATTTATTTTATATAATTGTTTGTTAATAAATCTACATAGATTGTTCTCCCGCGATATGCAGAAGAGCTCAAGTTGAGCAAGAAAGGTGGTCCATCTGAGTCTGCGGCACAAACCCATTCCGCCGCTCCGGCGGCAGCACAGCACTCCGAAAGGCCCACGCCGGGAGCCAATTACCCCGATCAACCTTTGGCGGATGCCCCTCACCCCATTTCGTCAATTTCCTCAGCTTTAAACCGTCAAAAAAGCTCCGGAAGTTCCAAAAAAACAGCTCCACAAGGTTCAGCATCAAAGGCAAGGGATAGCTTTCCTTCAGGACCTCAGGCCTCCAAACAACCTTCTGGAAGCCGCTCCGCTGCCCCGCCGGTTGCCAATACTCGGGATCATATGTCTCCCATTGCCATCTCGGACCATAGGCCTCCCTACTGCCCCAAATGCGGGCAGCCAATTTTTACACGTGTTATGAGATCTTTGGCCAATCTTCGTCTTAACCTTGCAGATATGAGGAAAACTGCTGATGAAGCCGTAGCCCACTTTTCTGACCTGGTGGGCCGATATTCAATCATAGAAAACATAGCTTACGAGTATGGGAGGCCTCCTTTTGAGAATAACTTTTCACTCCCCGACGAATACAAGCTTCAGCATCCAGAACACCCAAAATCTGATGGCTGGAACGCTCGTCTATCCGAAATGCAATACAATGCTCTTTCTCAAATGAATGATGCCTCATTCTGTATTAATGGCATCTTTTATTCATTTGTCGCCTTGAAAGAGCTTCCTTTCCACCCCCCTTGGCTGTATTCTACACCAATATCGAGGGTTGTCAACATTCAAACGGCTCCGGAGACTGCCGCCGAATCATCGGATCCAAACGTCATCCCGGTCAAACCTTTTGCCGTTTCGGCTTCCAGTTCTTCCACAAACGAGGTATTTGTTCTGGATCCACGCGCATCCTTGAACAATTATAGAGAAAATAATGACGACTGTGCGTCTTCCTCTTCTTCTGGCACATCTGTTCCTGCAGATTATTTAGAACAATTGGCAGAACAAATTGAAGATGAAGAAGATTTTGAAGAGTTCTCGGACGTCATGGAAGATTCAGAAGTTTCTGATGATGAAACACAATCTCATAATGACTGGAGCTATGAAGATGAAGATCAAGATGATGATCAAGACAGTAGTTACAATTTAGATAACAATTTCAATACTTCGCAATGAGATCAATTTAAAATCTACAAGTTTTGAAGAATATCGGAGGAAGTTGACCATCCCGCTTTGCTAACTCCTAGTCGTTCCAAAACCAATCTACGCATATAAAAGGCTAAAACTGCTCTGTCTCCATTACATATTACCCCGTGCTGTAGCACTCTTCCAGAAATTGCAAATAATGTTGTTGGATCATACTTGTACCTTATGCCAACTCCTGGAAGTTCAATTCTCCCATTTTCATAGTTGCCCAATGGCATGAGCAAATCATACCATGGGTGACAAGACCCGTTATCACGATGAAAAGGTGTGTCCCTATTGCTGATGACACTGATGACGCCAAAGGGGGAAGTCCAGAAAGTGAGGATATGCTTCAAAAGTTCAGCCTTGTGAATGATCTCGGGTTGAGACGATATCCGCTCGAGGAACTCAATTCCGGCCCGAAACTGTGCCGGATGAATAATACTCAGGATGGCTCCGATCAATGCCGAAGTAGTCATTAGACCGGCAATAAATGATAGTCCGTCGGGATGTGTGAGATCAGCCGAAACCTCCAACGGATTGGATTGCTGCCAAAGCATTCAAATCAATAAGTCACAGAAGGAATAAAACACCCTACCTCATGCCCTTGCTGAAACCAAGCAGGTGAAAAGTTGGCATTTCCTGGGCGCAGCCAGGCAGACTCATGTCTGAAGTAAGTTTTGTTGGCCCTCCAGCTAGTTGATGAAGGGGTCATACAAATGAGACCTTCAATATTTTGTAGCATTTTCCATGTAGAATTCTGAGGTTTTCAGATATTTACCTGACATTCATTTAAAGCACTCACCACCCGTCTTTCCGTCAAGATTCCAGGCAAATACCATGCCAGAATGTTCCCCTCACTATCAGCCACAGTTCCGGGTTTGCACCGATACAGCATTGGAAGATGTATTGGTGGAAATAAATTTTTTAGATTGTCTTCAACAGCATCGTTTCTTCCAGTGCAACGTTCTGACAAGTGTTCAATATAATTGTTTGCATTCCATTTAGTTTGCTCTAATGTGGTATAAGGCAGTCTGAGACCTTGACTTTTGGGTAAATTTCTTTAGCACTTACCTTGATTTGAGCGGGCCTCCAGAATTATTTCAACAGCTAGATTACACTCATACAATGTTTCGGCAGTCATATCTTCCGGAATCAATGTAGGCATTCCATTGTTGACCTTGCTTGCCATGTATGATTGCATGTAAGTAGAAAGGGCTCGGGTCATATCAATGGGCTGACTCATTATGTTTGAAGACAGTGGGTTGGTAGGTGAATCAATTATCGGAGGCACTGATTAATGTAATTTTTGGGTATGTTATGTCCCGGGTTCTTCAAACACGGCTCATATTTTCCCGCGTCAAGCATAGCTTTCGGAGTAGATAAGGTACCGCAAGCTAATATTACGGCTTGGACTGATCCTGTGATTCATTTACGGGCAGAATATGACGGCCCGTGGACGAGTCCTGCGAGCAGTCGGCTCCGAATTTTGCCGTGATGCGCAGACGGGTCAAATATGACGGTCCGTCATGGGCCAGCGAGGGGGCCATTTATTTATAAATGGCCCGTGTGGCAAGGGCTAAATTAGCCGTTCCAGCTGGACCGTAGGGGACGGGCTATTTTTAGTTTAGTACTTATTGTAAATCACTCCGTATGTTACGTTAATTCATCATTTTTAAATATATCGTAAGGTACGTAATTATACAACTGTCCTATGTGTAAGGCCAGGGTTAGTCACAACTTGTTCAACGAATGCTACAGCACACTTACCACAATAGTGAGGAGGCAGGTAACAGGCGCGCTCGGCGGACGGCGATACGTCGTGTCAGGACTAAATCTTGGGATAAAATCAGTCTCCGTTTGGTAAATAAATGATACACAACTTACCAGCTCGCCGGAACGCGATACATAGCGTCGGGCTATGTTAACAGGGCATAAATCCTTGGATCAAAGTCAGTCTCACTTCTTCAACAAACATCACAGCACATACCAGGTCGGCGGAACACGATATATAGTGTCGAAGCAATTCCATGTCGAGAGGGGTAGCACACCACCATACTGACAGCATGGGTACAAAGTAGATGGATAAAAAAAACCCAATATCAGAGTTCTCTTTATACCTTTTTCACCCCAAACTTTTTCAAAGCCCGCTCTCAGTCACGTAGCAACACTTCTTTCTAGCTTCATCATTTTTACTAGCTTCGCTTCCGAATATTTCCTCATGCCATAACTTTGCATAATAGGAGACCTTTACATCCCTTTCTCCACTCCCTCAAACGTGGAATATCAAGCCACAGTGCACCACAAGGCACAAAACTCACTCGCCAAGTCGCAATTGGCTCAAATTCATGTCCCGTGCAGTAAAAAACCTCACTCCTATCAAGTGAAAATTGTTACGCCATTTTGTAATACCACGTACTAATCTTTGGTAAAGGTCCTCGTTTCAATTTCTACAGCACATCTAGCTCTGATTTCAATGCAGTAATAGCGTTATCTTCTCCCCAAAGTATTTTTTGGGATTACTTGCTGCAGACCGGTCAATTCGAAAGCTATGTCATCACATTCAGACACTCTGCACAGGATGCGCTGACGCTGATGCTGCAGACTCTGCGCAAACGATGTGCTTACGCTAACGCTACAGAGTCTGCGCACACAATGCGCTGACGCTGACTCTGTGCACAGGATGCGCTGCCGCTGACTCTGTACACACGATGCGCTGGCACTTGGTATTACAACATCGGCTCGCCGGCGTTCACAAGCCCAGGAACGAGATCACAACTTCCGACGCTCTAGCCTCGTTTAACTAATCGTTAAATCTACGACAAATCGCCCACAGGATCACGATCTACGCGTGTTCATTAGGACCCTGCCCTAATTCCCCACAGGTGCGTCATCATTCCACTCTAGGTTTAGTTTGCATCTCAGGAACACAAATTCGACTGTAAAGTCTATTTTTCACCTCCGTTCCGAGTCGACGTCATTCACGACAACAACAGTTGGTTCGACTTTGCGAGAGATGTTGGTATTTCGGATATGTTTACAACAGTACGTCCTTTGAGTCCTGGTTACTAATCTCACGGGTGACGGAATCATTCGAAAATTAGACACTTCCTTCAAACGCAGGTGCGTGCCAAAGCCGACATCCCACTCTATCGATACATCTCGTCTTACTCGTAACCCACTATTTTGAAGTGTTCCGTTCCATTTGACTTTGAGACTAGCGCGTCAGATAATCGGGAGTTGCTATATTCGAGTGCGCCCGAAAACACATCTATGCAACAACGTCAAGGCCAGTACTCTGACGTACCGCATTTGTTATCTCACCTTTTGCTTGTGTAGACGTGCTATGACCTCAACGTAGACATTCAGGAGGTGATTTACGGTGACAACTCACCTTCATTCCAACATTTCCCCAGTTCAAATTCGCATGTCAACCACGGCGCGGATACCTCCTCGTCTCCCGATTCGTCATTCTAGCGCGTTGCAACCGTCTCATATACCTCGCTTCCAAGAATAGGCTAGTCTAGACTAGTCGGTAACGACAGCCGGAAGCTCGCAAAACTGAGCAACCAATATGAATGTGCTGCAGAACACACATACGTGGCAGCCGTTCCCGCGCCGTTTATCACTTTTTCGAGGTTTCAGGGCTTTCTGGGTACTGTATAATGTAGTATATCCCACGCCAAGCGTGTTTGTAGGTCCTTTGGCAGCGTGAAGTTGAGATAATCAAAAATACATCCGGGGCATCTCAGGAGAGATTCAAACACAAAAACAAGCGTTTGCGAGGCTTTGAAATCACCGTGAAGATCGATAATGACTACCTAGATAATCTATAATGTGTATACGTCATGACGAATGCAGTAAAACTAAGAGTACGGGTAACATTTCAAGCCACAGATGTTAAGCGCCCAAGCAAACAGCTTCACGCAGACTGTAAATTAGCAAAACACATCGATTCCAATGCTCTATAGACACACCTCGCATACCATACATATCTCAGAGTACACTATAAGACATACATACACTCACATATCTCGTCAACGAACCGTCAAGTCCACAACCTCACACTCACGTACCTCCTCCGGCCCCCAATCCGCATTCCAGCCCATTTCCACTGCTTCCTTTCATTTCGGGGCATCATCCCCACTAGCATAAGACTACTCGGCTGCGGCACGGAGCGTTCCGAGACCTAGAAGCAGGACAGAAATGAGTTGCAGTGTAATGCGTCTCGAGGGAGGATATGTACGTGGCATGCGATTCTGCGTCGTTTGCGCGTTTTAAGCGGGTTGGGGTGCTTTTACTGGGTGATATGGGTTAGGTGTGTATGGGGTAAAGCTTGAAAGTACATCAGGGAACCTACAATTGAGTTTATGCGTGTATGTGATGTCGTTGTTCAAATTCGCTTTAGGAAACGTACATTTGCGAATTGGGCCGTTTTGAGGTATTCAGATGCTACAGTACTGTTTAAAATAGGGGTATATATTCATATTTATGCTTACCTGAGTAAGTACAAAGTGGAAATTTCAAAGATTTGCAGCGATGAACCCTTAAGCGCCGAAAGCGTTGAATCGCAAATACAACAAATAAACGCACCAAACACACGATGGTGGACCACTAACACGCATGATACACTCACCCCTATACCATACAGCCCATTCTTCGACTCCAAAACTCCAACATCGCAAACCCAACTCACCGGACACAACACTCCTCCTCCTCGTCCGAATCTCCATTCAACCTCATTCCAACCACCTTCTTTCTCTTCACCCCTGCACGCCCACTAGCTCCAGACCCCTCGGCTATCCTAACGTAACGTACTAACGGCGATTACTGAATTTTTTCTGCCAGTAGAAGAAGAAGCATTCTGTAGAGTCCGAGAGACGTTATACGTTGTTTTAATGCAAATTCGATGGAATACGTACATTGGGGGGGTTGTAATGGTGCATAGGAGCCCCTGAGTAATCGAACTGAAAGTGAGTGAACGTTGGAACCAAGTCTGAACGTCGACGAAAGTTTGTGCAAGTCGGATTTCACATCAAGACAAGAAAACACAGAAACGCACAAAAGTACTATTACCATCTTCAACAAACGGACACCAGCATTGCTCTGCACCACTAACATTGTCTTAAAGTACATTCTTCACGAAACAAAATCCTAGATATTCCACACACAAAGACAGAGCGTTGACCCGATACACACCCAAGAACCCCCTCCTCCTCCCCAAAATCGCAAAATCACCTCATCCCAATACGTTTTCCTGGCTCTTCGGCTCCGGAACGGTATTCAAATCCAAATTGCGTAAACCAACTAAAAAGCGGCGTCTCATTTGAGAAGAATTAGAATGCCTGTGTTGCAACGCGAAATCAGAACAAACCATTGGAGAGATAACGGGTATGCGTACGTACGTTTGCTGTTCCCGAGTCAATTACTAGTTTATGCAATTCGATTAATGCATGGGTGAATGTGTGTTGACGATCTACGATACGAGTTGGAATTCACTTGATGCAAGGTAGATGATACTCGAGTCTAAAGTTCTGTGAGCCGCAAACCAAAAACGATTTGAATTTGAATCTCACATCTCGGACACCAATGTAAATTCAAAGCAACACAACAATACCTCCAACACGAAACAGATAACAAACCCATTCGATCAATAGCACATTGCGTAAACGCACTAGCAACTATACCGATGAACCGCGAACCGAGAGAAAGACACAAAAAAAAAACATTGCAAAGACGTAACGTTATGGACGTACAGGGGCAGCAGGTGTATAAAAAGGACACGGACTAACGGGCTTTTTTCCTCATCCCCTCTCCTCTCCTCTTCTCACATTCTCTTCTCCCGCTCTCCGCTCAATGCCCTTGTCAGCCCGCCCCTCTCCAACATCCTACACTCGCACTGCACTGCCAATGGACGGGAACGCACCGGTACGAGTCAACGTGCCCACGACGCCGTGAGTATTCCCCATCCCTCCCCTGAGCTGCGCCACGTCTGACCCTCCCTTCGCAGGAACACGTTTGACGACGAGTAGAGGATCTGGGAGGTAGAGGTCGGAGTCGGCGACGCGCCATAAATGCCACGCTGGCATGTCGACCGGGGCATCGAGGGCAGCGCACGGTGAGCCTCTAACATTTGTTTTCGCATCACACTCCGCCAAACCGCCTTTCTCTGCAGGTTGCCACGCCATCGAGACGACGCGGGACTCGAATGCGCGTGCTCAGCGAGCTTGAGGACGGGGTAAGTAAATGCATTATTCGACGGGTATCATTGTTGACTGACCTGGACACGCAGAACCTTGCATGTGTGTTCCCAAGAGTCGGACACGTCGTCGAAACTGTAAGTCAGTCCACACTCGTCAGCAACCGCCTGTGATTGACAACCGCTGCATCAAGACCTGCGCCTGCTCAGCGAGCTTGAGGACGGAGTAAGTAAACAAGCTATTCAACATGGAACACTGCTGACTGACCTGGACACGCAGAACGACCTTGAATCCGTGTTCCCGAGCGGCGGAAACGCTGTCGAAAGTGAGTGCATGCTTTGTTCGTCAGACCGCCCGTGATTGACCACCCAATACCAAGGCCGTATCGATTGGGGGGCAGGGAACAATGAGACCTATGCAAAAGTAAGTTGTCGTGTCGTTCACCGTGAACCAGCCTGAACTAACCTGACCTAGACACACAGAGCACCCCCAATCTATTCAAAGGCCTACATCCGTTCAACCGGTGCAGCTCGACACATGCGCTCCGCTCGTTGTGAATCGCCCCTTGACAGCCCGCCTTGCTGCGGATTCCAGTACGCGATTGGGGAATGGACTGGACGCGGTGGTGATGTGGTGGATGTGTGAGTACGCTGAGATGTTAGTAGGGAATGACTTGGAATGACCACACACAAGTACAGGTTGTGGTGTTGCCGTGGTTTCGCATCGGCCGCATATACCGTGGAGATGTGGAGGGAGGTGCCTAGTCGGTGTCCTAAGGATGCCATTGCAGGTTAGTTGACCCGTTGTTCAACGCGAGTCATGTCAAACTTACCTGAGATGTACATTGCAGGTCTGCGCTACCCTAAAATCTGGCTCTCCAATATCCCAGGCGGCACTCCTGTTGAATGCGAGTCGGGAACGCCGCAGCAAGGTACGTGACTCGTGTTCTGAACAGTTGTGACTGGGGTATAACGCGTTGTTGATAGGGTGGTGCTGATGGAAAGGATAACAGCAGGCAAGGGCATTCGTATCGACGCGTATGTCCCATATACGGGCAATGTCGATTCATAGCGGGAGCCGCTGCCTGATTGCCTGCTCCCGTGCATTCGCCTTCAAACACGCTGAGACGCAGCTCCGCCCGCGTGCTGTCCCTCCATCGGCTCCCCTCCCTCCCCCGCCTGCTCTCCCTCATTCTCCCCCAACCCCCCCTCCTCCGGATCCAACCAACTCTCCTCAACCGTCACCTTGACCCTCCTCACATACTCCTTCATATTTTCCCTATACAACTGCGCCGCCTCCGCATTCGCCGGGCTATTCGGGTTCGGATCATGCAGCAAGCTCTGTATACTCGTCAATATCGCCGCGACGTCGTATGTGGGCGACCACCGGTTTTGCAGGATGTCGAGGCAGAGCTCGCTGTTCGCGTAGACGTTGGGGTGGAACATCCGCGAGAGGAATTTGACGGTGGGCGGTTTGTTGGGGTAGGACTCGTCGAATGTGAGGAGGAGCTTGAATGTGCCGTCTTCGAAGGGGGTGTCGCCTGTTGATAGGTGAGTGGCTGGGGGTGAGTGGGGAGAGGAAACGCACCTGGCCCGAAGATGACAGCGTTCCAGAGCATAATATTGTCGGGGAGCGGACTGCCCGAGATCCCGCCTGGCGGGTCGGACGAGAGGCGCTTGAAGTCCCGGATGAGCCGTTTCTTGCAGTTCGTCGACATTGTTTGCTGAGTAAGATTGGGTCAAGTAATTCGGGTGGCTTTGGTTAAAGCGAGAGAGGGAGGTGTGGTCGTGTCTGAATCGCGTGCTGTTAATGAGGGCACTGCGACTGTCGTCGTACACGTCGTCTCGTATGTGGTATGCGGTATTCTAATGATGGTATGCGATATGGATTGTAAAACCTGCAAACCCAACTTTAATTGTATCTTCCCCTACCAAACCACCCTCAAAACATACCTTTGTACGTGCGTATATGCAAGCGTAAAGTCGTCTCAGGCGGCTGGTATGAAGAAACAAGCAAGTCAGTCTAACTCAGAAGCAGTGGCAGTGGCAGGCCTCCTCATGTCACGCCCACTGACCGTGACCTGACTCCGCCGCATCTAATCTGGAAACAAACAATAGCAACAACAATCACTCTGCCGAAATGCCGCAAGTTGACTTTGTCGTTGTAAGTATTTCATTCATCCACAACGGTTGCCCTGAACGATGAGGACGCTCTTTCACTCGCAACGGCGCTTGTTCGATTCCCCGCACCCATTGCGCTGTGTCCTGATTGCCCCCGCCGCCTGCTACAATCTTCAAAGTAGTCAACGTATCACTGTGATTTGACTTTGCCCTCGCCTACGGTCTGGTAAGCATACCACACACTGCAAAGTGCAAAGTGCGGACCACCGGACCCGACGCGCTCGTGCCTGTTTGGCCTCTACCGTGTCCGCGTCCATCAGCCCACACATGCACACACGCGCTATGCAAACATCACACCGGCACCCCTGACTCAACCCAACTCCCGCGTTCCAATGCGTTGAGATTTGCACTGTGTAGCGTATCTCGAGAACCACAGGGTATAGCACAACGACTCTCGATGTCTCAGGGATGCTTACTCTGAGCGCAACAATTCTCAATGACAGAGACAAAGCAGGACATTTTTTGTATTTTAAGAACACACTTTTGTAAAATTCTAACCAAAAAAGGCAAAATCTATTTATAACTGAAAAAAAGAGCCTTGTCCACAATGTCCAACCCTCTTCTGGTAACAAACTTCAAGGGTTTCCCCTCCCCCGAAGGGCAGAGAAACAAAGTGACGGGGTGAGGTCCCCCGACACATGGTGGGTTAGTAGCAGAAACAGCGGGAAGGGGCATAAAAAGTCAGTGGGGCAAGTCCATAGCCCTACCGTAAAGCTCCGAAAACATACCTAAGCAGGTTTCTAGATAAATACAAGTCTGCGAGAGATTCAGAATACAACTTACTTGGTAAAGTTTTTGTCATTCAATGGATGCAACGGCAGCAGGCGGCATCGGTGTCAACTACAATCAAAGTCAGTCACAGTCTATTCAAAGTACAATTCTACAGACTTACCATTCCGAATCTCGCTCGACGGACGGAAATACATAGCGTCGAGGGTTTTTGCTTGTAAGAAATTTCTAGAGTCAAAGTTAGCAGTAGTTTAGGGAAAGTAAAATCAAGCCCACGTACCAACTATCGTGTCAAAGCACTCGTGCAGATGCCCCATCCTGCTCGTCGGACGTCGATATATGGTCTCAAGGTAAATCTAGAGCCAAGGTCAGTAAAAATCCAATAAATGAATGCCATACATACATACCTCAACGGGCACACAGCTAACAACGCCTGCTCGGCGGACGGCGATACGTCGTGTCAAGGCAAAATCTAGGGTCACGGGTCAGTGATAATTAATGCAAACCAAGTTGAAGTACACTTACCACTTGGTGTAGATCCTCACACTCGGTCGGCGGACGTCGATACATCATGTCAAAGCAAAATCTAGGGTCACGGTCAGCTTTAATTAATGCAAAGCATGTCGAAGTACACATACCACGGGTTTTAGATCCCCACACTCGGTCGGCGGACGTCGATACATTGTGTCAAAGCGAATCTAGGGTCAAGGTCAGTCTTTGTACATTAAATAAAACTAAAACACACATACCTATGCACCAGAGGTCCAATCCCGGTCAGCGGACGGCGATACGTCGTGTCAAAGTCTAGAGTCAGAGTCAGTCTCTGTACATTAAATAAAAGTAAACCACACATACCTGTACACCAGAGGTCCAACCCCGCTTGGCGGACGTCGATACGTCATGTCAGAGCAAATCGGGGTCACCCAGACATCCAATCCCACTCGGCGGACGTCGATACGTTGTGTCAGAGCAAATCTGAGGTCAAGGTCAGTGTGAGTACATATCATAAAAGTAATACACACATACCTGAAGACCAGAGGTCCAATCCCGCTCGCCGGACGTCGATACGTCGTGTCAGAGCAATATCTAAGGCCAGGGTTAGTCACAACTTGTTCAACGAATGCTACAGCACACTTACCACAATAGTGAGGAGGCAGGTAACAGGCGCGCTCGGCGGACGGCGATACGTCGTGTCAGGACTAAATCTTGGGATAAAATCAGTCTCCGTTTGGTAAATAAATGATACACAACTTACCAGCTCGCCGGAACGCGATACATAGCGTCGGGCTATGTTAACAGGGCATAAATCCTTGGATCAAAGTCAGTCTCACTTCTTCAACAAACATCACAGCACATACCAGGTCGGCGGAACACGATATATAGTGTCGAAGCAATTCCATGTCGAGAGGGGTAGCACACCACCATACTGACAGCATGGGTACAAAGTAGATGGATAAAAAAAACCCAATATCAGAGTTCTCTTTATACCTTTTTCACCCCAAACTTTTTCAAAGCCCGCTCTCAGTCACGTAGCAACACTTCTTTCTAGCTTCATCATTTTTACTAGCTTCGCTTCCGAATATTTCCTCATGCCATAACTTTGCATAATAGGAGACCTTTACATCCCTTTCTCCACTCCCTCAAACGTGGAATATCAAGCCACAGTGCACCACAAGGCACAAAACTCACTCGCCAAGTCGCAATTGGCTCAAATTCATGTCCCGTGCAGTAAAAAACCTCACTCCTATCAAGTGAAAATTGTTACGCCATTTTGTAATACCACGTACTAATCTTTGGTAAAGGTCCTCGTTTCAATTTCTACAGCACATCTAGCTCTGATTTCAATGCAGTAATAGCGTTATCTTCTCCCCAAAGTATTTTTTGGGATTACTTGCTGCAGACCGGTCAATTCGAAAGCTATGTCATCACATTCAGACACTCTGCACAGGATGCGCTGACGCTGATGCTGCAGACTCTGCGCAAACGATGTGCTTACGCTAACGCTACAGAGTCTGCGCACACAATGCGCTGACGCTGACTCTGTGCACAGGATGCGCTGCCGCTGACTCTGTACACACGATGCGCTGGCACTTGGTATTACAACATCGGCTCGCCGGCGTTCACAAGCCCAGGAACGAGATCACAACTTCCGACGCTCTAGCCTCGTTTAACTAATCGTTAAATCTACGACAAATCGCCCACAGGATCACGATCTACGCGTGTTCATTAGGACCCTGCCCTAATTCCCCACAGGTGCGTCATCATTCCACTCTAGGTTTAGTTTGCATCTCAGGAACACAAATTCGACTGTAAAGTCTATTTTTCACCTCCGTTCCGAGTCGACGTCATTCACGACAACAACAGTTGGTTCGACTTTGCGAGAGATGTTGGTATTTCGGATATGTTTACAACAGTACGTCCTTTGAGTCCTGGTTACTAATCTCACGGGTGACGGAATCATTCGAAAATTAGACACTTCCTTCAAACGCAGGTGCGTGCCAAAGCCGACATCCCACTCTATCGATACATCTCGTCTTACTCGTAACCCACTATTTTGAAGTGTTCCGTTCCATTTGACTTTGAGACTAGCGCGTCAGATAATCGGGAGTTGCTATATTCGAGTGCGCCCGAAAACACATCTATGCAACAACGTCAAGGCCAGTACTCTGACGTACCGCATTTGTTATCTCACCTTTTGCTTGTGTAGACGTGCTATGACCTCAACGTAGACATTCAGGAGGTGATTTACGGTGACAACTCACCTTCATTCCAACATTTCCCCAGTTCAAATTCGCATGTCAACCACGGCGCGGATACCTCCTCGTCTCCCGATTCGTCATTCTAGCGCGTTGCAACCGTCTCATATACCTCGCTTCCAAGAATAGGCTAGTCTAGACTAGTCGGTAACGACAGCCGGAAGCTCGCAAAACTGAGCAACCAATATGAATGTGCTGCAGAACACACATACGTGGCAGCCGTTCCCGCGCCGTTTATCACTTTTTCGAGGTTTCAGGGCTTTCTGGGTACTGTATAATGTAGTATATCCCACGCCAAGCGTGTTTGTAGGTCCTTTGGCAGCGTGAAGTTGAGATAATCAAAAATACATCCGGGGCATCTCAGGAGAGATTCAAACACAAAAACAAGCGTTTGCGAGGCTTTGAAATCACCGTGAAGATCGATAATGACTACCTAGATAATCTATAATGTGTATACGTCATGACGAATGCAGTAAACTAAGAGTACGGGTAACATTTCAAGCCACAGATGTTAAGCGCCCAAGCAAACAGCTTCACGCAGACTGTAAATTAGCAAAACACATCGATTCCAATGCTCTATAGACACACCTCGCATACCATACATATCTCAGAGTACACTATAAGACATACATACACTCACATATCTCGTCAACGAACCGTCAAGTCCACAACCTCACACTCACGTACCTCCTCCGGCCCCCAATCCGCATTCCAGCCCATTTCCACTGCTTCCTTTCATTTCGGGGCATCATCCCCACTAGCATAAGACTACTCGGCTGCGGCACGGAGCGTTCCGAGACCTAGAAGCAGGACAGAAATGAGTTGCAGTGTAATGCGTCTCGAGGGAGGATATGTACGTGGCATGCGATTCTGCGTCGTTTGCGCGTTTTAAGCGGGTTGGGGTGCTTTTACTGGGTGATATGGGTTAGGTGTGTATGGGGTAAAGCTTGAAAGTACATCAGGGAACCTACAATTGAGTTTATGCGTGTATGTGATGTCGTTGTTCAAATTCGCTTTAGGAAACGTACATTTGCGAATTGGGCCGTTTTGAGGTATTCAGATGCTACAGTACTGTTTAAAATAGGGGTATATATTCATATTTATGCTTACCTGAGTAAGTACAAAGTGGAAATTTCAAAGATTTGCAGCGATGAACCCTTAAGCGCCGAAAGCGTTGAATCGCAAATACAACAAATAAACGCACCAAACACACGATGGTGGACCACTAACACGCATGATACACTCACCCCTATACCATACAGCCCATTCTTCGACTCCAAAACTCCAACATCGCAAACCCAACTCACCGGACACAACACTCCTCCTCCTCGTCCGAATCTCCATTCAACCTCATTCCAACCACCTTCTTTCTCTTCACCCCTGCACGCCCACTAGCTCCAGACCCCTCGGCTATCCTAACGTAACGTACTAACGGCGATTACTGAATTTTTTCTGCCAGTAGAAGAAGAAGCATTCTGTAGAGTCCGAGAGACGTTATACGTTGTTTTAATGCAAATTCGATGGAATACGTACATTGGGGGGGTTGTAATGGTGCATAGGAGCCCCTGAGTAATCGAACTGAAAGTGAGTGAACGTTGGAACCAAGTCTGAACGTCGACGAAAGTTTGTGCAAGTCGGATTTCACATCAAGACAAGAAAACACAGAAACGCACAAAAGTACTATTACCATCTTCAACAAACGGACACCAGCATTGCTCTGCACCACTAACATTGTCTTAAAGTACATTCTTCACGAAACAAAATCCTAGATATTCCACACACAAAGACAGAGCGTTGACCCGATACACACCCAAGAACCCCCTCCTCCTCCCCAAAATCGCAAAATCACCTCATCCCAATACGTTTTCCTGGCTCTTCGGCTCCGGAACGGTATTCAAATCCAAATTGCGTAAACCAACTAAAAAGCGGCGTCTCATTTGAGAAGAATTAGAATGCCTGTGTTGCAACGCGAAATCAGAACAAACCATTGGAGAGATAACGGGTATGCGTACGTACGTTTGCTGTTCCCGAGTCAATTACTAGTTTATGCAATTCGATTAATGCATGGGTGAATGTGTGTTGACGATCTACGATACGAGTTGGAATTCACTTGATGCAAGGTAGATGATACTCGAGTCTAAAGTTCTGTGAGCCGCAAACCAAAAACGATTTGAATTTGAATCTCACATCTCGGACACCAATGTAAATTCAAAGCAACACAACAATACCTCCAACACGAAACAGATAACAAACCCATTCGATCAATAGCACATTGCGTAAACGCACTAGCAACTATACCGATGAACCGCGAACCGAGAGAAAGACACAAAAAAAAAACATTGCAAAGACGTAACGTTATGGACGTACAGGGGCAGCAGGTGTATAAAAAGGACACGGACTAACGGGCTTTTTTCCTCATCCCCTCTCCTCTCCTCTTCTCACATTCTCTTCTCCCGCTCTCCGCTCAATGCCCTTGTCAGCCCGCCCCTCTCCAACATCCTACACTCGCACTGCACTGCCAATGGACGGGAACGCACCGGTACGAGTCAACGTGCCCACGACGCCGTGAGTATTCCCCATCCCTCCCCTGAGCTGCGCCACGTCTGACCCTCCCTTCGCAGGAACACGTTTGACGACGAGTAGAGGATCTGGGAGGTAGAGGTCGGAGTCGGCGACGCGCCATAAATGCCACGCTGGCATGTCGACCGGGGCATCGAGGGCAGCGCACGGTGAGCCTCTAACATTTGTTTTCGCATCACACTCCGCCAAACCGCCTTTCTCTGCAGGTTGCCACGCCATCGAGACGACGCGGGACTCGAATGCGCGTGCTCAGCGAGCTTGAGGACGGGGTAAGTAAATGCATTATTCGACGGGTATCATTGTTGACTGACCTGGACACGCAGAACCTTGCATGTGTGTTCCCAAGAGTCGGACACGTCGTCGAAACTGTAAGTCAGTCCACACTCGTCAGCAACCGCCTGTGATTGACAACCGCTGCATCAAGACCTGCGCCTGCTCAGCGAGCTTGAGGACGGAGTAAGTAAACAAGCTATTCAACATGGAACACTGCTGACTGACCTGGACACGCAGAACGACCTTGAATCCGTGTTCCCGAGCGGCGGAAACGCTGTCGAAAGTGAGTGCATGCTTTGTTCGTCAGACCGCCCGTGATTGACCACCCAATACCAAGGCCGTATCGATTGGGGGGCAGGGAACAATGAGACCTATGCAAAAGTAAGTTGTCGTGTCGTTCACCGTGAACCAGCCTGAACTAACCTGACCTAGACACACAGAGCACCCCCAATCTATTCAAAGGCCTACATCCGTTCAACCGGTGCAGCTCGACACATGCGCTCCGCTCGTTGTGAATCGCCCCTTGACAGCCCGCCTTGCTGCGGATTCCAGTACGCGATTGGGGAATGGACTGGACGCGGTGGTGATGTGGTGGATGTGTGAGTACGCTGAGATGTTAGTAGGGAATGACTTGGAATGACCACACACAAGTACAGGTTGTGGTGTTGCCGTGGTTTCGCATCGGCCGCATATACCGTGGAGATGTGGAGGGAGGTGCCTAGTCGGTGTCCTAAGGATGCCATTGCAGGTTAGTTGACCCGTTGTTCAACGCGAGTCATGTCAAACTTACCTGAGATGTACATTGCAGGTCTGCGCTACCCTAAAATCTGGCTCTCCAATATCCCAGGCGGCACTCCTGTTGAATGCGAGTCGGGAACGCCGCAGCAAGGTACGTGACTCGTGTTCTGAACAGTTGTGACTGGGGTATAACGCGTTGTTGATAGGGTGGTGCTGATGGAAAGGATAACAGCAGGCAAGGGCATTCGTATCGACGCGTATGTCCCATATACGGGCAATGTCGATTCATAGCGGGAGCCGCTGCCTGATTGCCTGCTCCCGTGCATTCGCCTTCAAACACGCTGAGACGCAGCTCCGCCCGCGTGCTGTCCCTCCATCGGCTCCCCTCCCTCCCCCGCCTGCTCTCCCTCATTCTCCCCCAACCCCCCCTCCTCCGGATCCAACCAACTCTCCTCAACCGTCACCTTGACCCTCCTCACATACTCCTTCATATTTTCCCTATACAACTGCGCCGCCTCCGCATTCGCCGGGCTATTCGGGTTCGGATCATGCAGCAAGCTCTGTATACTCGTCAATATCGCCGCGACGTCGTATGTGGGCGACCACCGGTTTTGCAGGATGTCGAGGCAGAGCTCGCTGTTCGCGTAGACGTTGGGGTGGAACATCCGCGAGAGGAATTTGACGGTGGGCGGTTTGTTGGGGTAGGACTCGTCGAATGTGAGGAGGAGCTTGAATGTGCCGTCTTCGAAGGGGGTGTCGCCTGTTGATAGGTGAGTGGCTGGGGGTGAGTGGGGAGAGGAAACGCACCTGGCCCGAAGATGACAGCGTTCCAGAGCATAATATTGTCGGGGAGCGGACTGCCCGAGATCCCGCCTGGCGGGTCGGACGAGAGGCGCTTGAAGTCCCGGATGAGCCGTTTCTTGCAGTTCGTCGACATTGTTTGCTGAGTAAGATTGGGTCAAGTAATTCGGGTGGCTTTGGTTAAAGCGAGAGAGGGAGGTGTGGTCGTGTCTGAATCGCGTGCTGTTAATGAGGGCACTGCGACTGTCGTCGTACACGTCGTCTCGTATGTGGTATGCGGTATTCTAATGATGGTATGCGATATGGATTGTAAAACCTGCAAACCCAACTTTAATTGTATCTTCCCCTACCAAACCACCCTCAAAACATACCTTTGTACGTGCGTATATGCAAGCGTAAAGTCGTCTCAGGCGGCTGGTATGAAGAAACAAGCAAGTCAGTCTAACTCAGAAGCAGTGGCAGTGGCAGGCCTCCTCATGTCACGCCCACTGACCGTGACCTGACTCCGCCGCATCTAATCTGGAAACAAACAATAGCAACAACAATCACTCTGCCGAAATGCCGCAAGTTGACTTTGTCGTTGTAAGTATTTCATTCATCCACAACGGTTGCCCTGAACGATGAGGACGCTCTTTCACTCGCAACGGCGCTTGTTCGATTCCCCGCACCCATTGCGCTGTGTCCTGATTGCCCCCGCCGCCTGCTACAATCTTCAAAGTAGTCAACGTATCACTGTGATTTGACTTTGCCCTCGCCTACGGTCTGGTAAGCATACCACACACTGCAAAGTGCAAAGTGCGGACCACCGGACCCGACGCGCTCGTGCCTGTTTGGCCTCTACCGTGTCCGCGTCCATCAGCCCACACATGCACACACGCGCTATGCAAACATCACACCGGCACCCCTGACTCAACCCAACTCCCGCGTTCCAATGCGTTGAGATTTGCACTGTGTAGCGTATCTCGAGAACCACAGGGTATAGCACAACGACTCTCGATGTCTCAGGGATGCTTACTCTGAGCGCAACAATTCTCAATGACAGAGACAAAGCAGGACATTTTTTGTATTTTAAGAACACACTTTTGTAAAATTCTAACCAAAAAAGGCAAAATCTATTTATAACTGAAAAAAAGAGCCTTGTCCACAATGTCCAACCCTCTTCTGGTAACAAACTTCAAGGGTTTCCCCTCCCCCGAAGGGCAGAGAAACAAAGTGACGGGGTGAGGTCCCCCGACACATGGTGGGTTAGTAGCAGAAACAGCGGGAAGGGGCATAAAAAGTCAGTGGGGCAAGTCCATAGCCCTACCGTAAAGCTCCGAAAACATACCTAAGCAGGTTTCTAGATAAATACAAGTCTGCGAGAGATTCAGAATACAACTTACTTGGTAAAGTTTTTGTCATTCAATGGATGCAACGGCAGCAGGCGGCATCGGTGTCAACTACAATCAAAGTCAGTCACAGTCTATTCAAAGTACAATTCTACAGACTTACCATTCCGAATCTCGCTCGACGGACGGAAATACATAGCGTCGAGGGTTTTTGCTTGTAAGAAATTTCTAGAGTCAAAGTTAGCAGTAGTTTAGGGAAAGTAAAATCAAGCCCACGTACCAACTATCGTGTCAAAGCACTCGTGCAGATGCCCCATCCTGCTCGTCGGACGTCGATATATGGTCTCAAGGTAAATCTAGAGCCAAGGTCAGTAAAAATCCAATAAATGAATGCCATACATACATACCTCAACGGGCACACAGCTAACAACGCCTGCTCGGCGGACGGCGATACGTCGTGTCAAGGCAAAATCTAGGGTCACGGGTCAGTGATAATTAATGCAAACCAAGTTGAAGTACACTTACCACTTGGTGTAGATCCTCACACTCGGTCGGCGGACGTCGATACATCATGTCAAAGCAAAATCTAGGGTCACGGTCAGCTTTAATTAATGCAAAGCATGTCGAAGTACACATACCACGGGTTTTAGATCCCCACACTCGGTCGGCGGACGTCGATACATTGTGTCAAAGCGAATCTAGGGTCAAGGTCAG
The DNA here is from genome assembly GCF_017499595.1 of Psilocybe cubensis. Lineage (NCBI taxonomy): Eukaryota > Fungi > Basidiomycota > Agaricomycetes > Agaricales > Agrocybaceae > Psilocybe > Psilocybe cubensis. The sequence continues at coordinate 68,227 of NW_025952842.1, forward strand.
TCTTTGTACATTAAATAAAACTAAAACACACATACCTATGCACCAGAGGTCCAATCCCGGTCAGCGGACGGCGATACGTCGTGTCAAAGTCTAGAGTCAGAGTCAGTCTCTGTACATTAAATAAAAGTAAACCACACATACCTGTACACCAGAGGTCCAACCCCGCTTGGCGGACGTCGATACGTCATGTCAGAGCAAATCGGGGTCACCCAGACATCCAATCCCACTCGGCGGACGTCGATACGTTGTGTCAGAGCAAATCTGAGGTCAAGGTCAGTGTGAGTACATATCATAAAAGTAATACACACATACCTGAAGACCAGAGGTCCAATCCCGCTCGCCGGACGTCGATACGTCGTGTCAGAGCAATATCTAAGGCCAGGGTTAGTCACAACTTGTTCAACGAATGCTACAGCACACTTACCACAATAGTGAGGAGGCAGGTAACAGGCGCGCTCGGCGGACGGCGATACGTCGTGTCAGGACTAAATCTTGGGATAAAATCAGTCTCCGTTTGGTAAATAAATGATACACAACTTACCAGCTCGCCGGAACGCGATACATAGCGTCGGGCTATGTTAACAGGGCATAAATCCTTGGATCAAAGTCAGTCTCACTTCTTCAACAAACATCACAGCACATACCAGGTCGGCGGAACACGATATATAGTGTCGAAGCAATTCCATGTCGAGAGGGGTAGCACACCACCATACTGACAGCATGGGTACAAAGTAGATGGATAAAAAAAACCCAATATCAGAGTTCTCTTTATACCTTTTTCACCCCAAACTTTTTCAAAGCCCGCTCTCAGTCACGTAGCAACACTTCTTTCTAGCTTCATCATTTTTACTAGCTTCGCTTCCGAATATTTCCTCATGCCATAACTTTGCATAATAGGAGACCTTTACATCCCTTTCTCCACTCCCTCAAACGTGGAATATCAAGCCACAGTGCACCACAAGGCACAAAACTCACTCGCCAAGTCGCAATTGGCTCAAATTCATGTCCCGTGCAGTAAAAAACCTCACTCCTATCAAGTGAAAATTGTTACGCCATTTTGTAATACCACGTACTAATCTTTGGTAAAGGTCCTCGTTTCAATTTCTACAGCACATCTAGCTCTGATTTCAATGCAGTAATAGCGTTATCTTCTCCCCAAAGTATTTTTTGGGATTACTTGCTGCAGACCGGTCAATTCGAAAGCTATGTCATCACATTCAGACACTCTGCACAGGATGCGCTGACGCTGATGCTGCAGACTCTGCGCAAACGATGTGCTTACGCTAACGCTACAGAGTCTGCGCACACAATGCGCTGACGCTGACTCTGTGCACAGGATGCGCTGCCGCTGACTCTGTACACACGATGCGCTGGCACTTGGTATTACAACATCGGCTCGCCGGCGTTCACAAGCCCAGGAACGAGATCACAACTTCCGACGCTCTAGCCTCGTTTAACTAATCGTTAAATCTACGACAAATCGCCCACAGGATCACGATCTACGCGTGTTCATTAGGACCCTGCCCTAATTCCCCACAGGTGCGTCATCATTCCACTCTAGGTTTAGTTTGCATCTCAGGAACACAAATTCGACTGTAAAGTCTATTTTTCACCTCCGTTCCGAGTCGACGTCATTCACGACAACAACAGTTGGTTCGACTTTGCGAGAGATGTTGGTATTTCGGATATGTTTACAACAGTACGTCCTTTGAGTCCTGGTTACTAATCTCACGGGTGACGGAATCATTCGAAAATTAGACACTTCCTTCAAACGCAGGTGCGTGCCAAAGCCGACATCCCACTCTATCGATACATCTCGTCTTACTCGTAACCCACTATTTTGAAGTGTTCCGTTCCATTTGACTTTGAGACTAGCGCGTCAGATAATCGGGAGTTGCTATATTCGAGTGCGCCCGAAAACACATCTATGCAACAACGTCAAGGCCAGTACTCTGACGTACCGCATTTGTTATCTCACCTTTTGCTTGTGTAGACGTGCTATGACCTCAACGTAGACATTCAGGAGGTGATTTACGGTGACAACTCACCTTCATTCCAACATTTCCCCAGTTCAAATTCGCATGTCAACCACGGCGCGGATACCTCCTCGTCTCCCGATTCGTCATTCTAGCGCGTTGCAACCGTCTCATATACCTCGCTTCCAAGAATAGGCTAGTCTAGACTAGTCGGTAACGACAGCCGGAAGCTCGCAAAACTGAGCAACCAATATGAATGTGCTGCAGAACACACATACGTGGCAGCCGTTCCCGCGCCGTTTATCACTTTTTCGAGGTTTCAGGGCTTTCTGGGTACTGTATAATGTAGTATATCCCACGCCAAGCGTGTTTGTAGGTCCTTTGGCAGCGTGAAGTTGAGATAATCAAAAATACATCCGGGGCATCTCAGGAGAGATTCAAACACAAAAACAAGCGTTTGCGAGGCTTTGAAATCACCGTGAAGATCGATAATGACTACCTAGATAATCTATAATGTGTATACGTCATGACGAATGCAGTAAACTAAGAGTACGGGTAACATTTCAAGCCACAGATGTTAAGCGCCCAAGCAAACAGCTTCACGCAGACTGTAAATTAGCAAAACACATCGATTCCAATGCTCTATAGACACACCTCGCATACCATACATATCTCAGAGTACACTATAAGACATACATACACTCACATATCTCGTCAACGAACCGTCAAGTCCACAACCTCACACTCACGTACCTCCTCCGGCCCCCAATCCGCATTCCAGCCCATTTCCACTGCTTCCTTTCATTTCGGGGCATCATCCCCACTAGCATAAGACTACTCGGCTGCGGCACGGAGCGTTCCGAGACCTAGAAGCAGGACAGAAATGAGTTGCAGTGTAATGCGTCTCGAGGGAGGATATGTACGTGGCATGCGATTCTGCGTCGTTTGCGCGTTTTAAGCGGGTTGGGGTGCTTTTACTGGGTGATATGGGTTAGGTGTGTATGGGGTAAAGCTTGAAAGTACATCAGGGAACCTACAATTGAGTTTATGCGTGTATGTGATGTCGTTGTTCAAATTCGCTTTAGGAAACGTACATTTGCGAATTGGGCCGTTTTGAGGTATTCAGATGCTACAGTACTGTTTAAAATAGGGGTATATATTCATATTTATGCTTACCTGAGTAAGTACAAAGTGGAAATTTCAAAGATTTGCAGCGATGAACCCTTAAGCGCCGAAAGCGTTGAATCGCAAATACAACAAATAAACGCACCAAACACACGATGGTGGACCACTAACACGCATGATACACTCACCCCTATACCATACAGCCCATTCTTCGACTCCAAAACTCCAACATCGCAAACCCAACTCACCGGACACAACACTCCTCCTCCTCGTCCGAATCTCCATTCAACCTCATTCCAACCACCTTCTTTCTCTTCACCCCTGCACGCCCACTAGCTCCAGACCCCTCGGCTATCCTAACGTAACGTACTAACGGCGATTACTGAATTTTTTCTGCCAGTAGAAGAAGAAGCATTCTGTAGAGTCCGAGAGACGTTATACGTTGTTTTAATGCAAATTCGATGGAATACGTACATTGGGGGGGTTGTAATGGTGCATAGGAGCCCCTGAGTAATCGAACTGAAAGTGAGTGAACGTTGGAACCAAGTCTGAACGTCGACGAAAGTTTGTGCAAGTCGGATTTCACATCAAGACAAGAAAACACAGAAACGCACAAAAGTACTATTACCATCTTCAACAAACGGACACCAGCATTGCTCTGCACCACTAACATTGTCTTAAAGTACATTCTTCACGAAACAAAATCCTAGATATTCCACACACAAAGACAGAGCGTTGACCCGATACACACCCAAGAACCCCCTCCTCCTCCCCAAAATCGCAAAATCACCTCATCCCAATACGTTTTCCTGGCTCTTCGGCTCCGGAACGGTATTCAAATCCAAATTGCGTAAACCAACTAAAAAGCGGCGTCTCATTTGAGAAGAATTAGAATGCCTGTGTTGCAACGCGAAATCAGAACAAACCATTGGAGAGATAACGGGTATGCGTACGTACGTTTGCTGTTCCCGAGTCAATTACTAGTTTATGCAATTCGATTAATGCATGGGTGAATGTGTGTTGACGATCTACGATACGAGTTGGAATTCACTTGATGCAAGGTAGATGATACTCGAGTCTAAAGTTCTGTGAGCCGCAAACCAAAAACGATTTGAATTTGAATCTCACATCTCGGACACCAATGTAAATTCAAAGCAACACAACAATACCTCCAACACGAAACAGATAACAAACCCATTCGATCAATAGCACATTGCGTAAACGCACTAGCAACTATACCGATGAACCGCGAACCGAGAGAAAGACACAAAAAAAAAACATTGCAAAGACGTAACGTTATGGACGTACAGGGGCAGCAGGTGTATAAAAAGGACACGGACTAACGGGCTTTTTTCCTCATCCCCTCTCCTCTCCTCTTCTCACATTCTCTTCTCCCGCTCTCCGCTCAATGCCCTTGTCAGCCCGCCCCTCTCCAACATCCTACACTCGCACTGCACTGCCAATGGACGGGAACGCACCGGTACGAGTCAACGTGCCCACGACGCCGTGAGTATTCCCCATCCCTCCCCTGAGCTGCGCCACGTCTGACCCTCCCTTCGCAGGAACACGTTTGACGACGAGTAGAGGATCTGGGAGGTAGAGGTCGGAGTCGGCGACGCGCCATAAATGCCACGCTGGCATGTCGACCGGGGCATCGAGGGCAGCGCACGGTGAGCCTCTAACATTTGTTTTCGCATCACACTCCGCCAAACCGCCTTTCTCTGCAGGTTGCCACGCCATCGAGACGACGCGGGACTCGAATGCGCGTGCTCAGCGAGCTTGAGGACGGGGTAAGTAAATGCATTATTCGACGGGTATCATTGTTGACTGACCTGGACACGCAGAACCTTGCATGTGTGTTCCCAAGAGTCGGACACGTCGTCGAAACTGTAAGTCAGTCCACACTCGTCAGCAACCGCCTGTGATTGACAACCGCTGCATCAAGACCTGCGCCTGCTCAGCGAGCTTGAGGACGGAGTAAGTAAACAAGCTATTCAACATGGAACACTGCTGACTGACCTGGACACGCAGAACGACCTTGAATCCGTGTTCCCGAGCGGCGGAAACGCTGTCGAAAGTGAGTGCATGCTTTGTTCGTCAGACCGCCCGTGATTGACCACCCAATACCAAGGCCGTATCGATTGGGGGGCAGGGAACAATGAGACCTATGCAAAAGTAAGTTGTCGTGTCGTTCACCGTGAACCAGCCTGAACTAACCTGACCTAGACACACAGAGCACCCCCAATCTATTCAAAGGCCTACATCCGTTCAACCGGTGCAGCTCGACACATGCGCTCCGCTCGTTGTGAATCGCCCCTTGACAGCCCGCCTTGCTGCGGATTCCAGTACGCGATTGGGGAATGGACTGGACGCGGTGGTGATGTGGTGGATGTGTGAGTACGCTGAGATGTTAGTAGGGAATGACTTGGAATGACCACACACAAGTACAGGTTGTGGTGTTGCCGTGGTTTCGCATCGGCCGCATATACCGTGGAGATGTGGAGGGAGGTGCCTAGTCGGTGTCCTAAGGATGCCATTGCAGGTTAGTTGACCCGTTGTTCAACGCGAGTCATGTCAAACTTACCTGAGATGTACATTGCAGGTCTGCGCTACCCTAAAATCTGGCTCTCCAATATCCCAGGCGGCACTCCTGTTGAATGCGAGTCGGGAACGCCGCAGCAAGGTACGTGACTCGTGTTCTGAACAGTTGTGACTGGGGTATAACGCGTTGTTGATAGGGTGGTGCTGATGGAAAGGATAACAGCAGGCAAGGGCATTCGTATCGACGCGTATGTCCCATATACGGGCAATGTCGATTCATAGCGGGAGCCGCTGCCTGATTGCCTGCTCCCGTGCATTCGCCTTCAAACACGCTGAGACGCAGCTCCGCCCGCGTGCTGTCCCTCCATCGGCTCCCCTCCCTCCCCCGCCTGCTCTCCCTCATTCTCCCCCAACCCCCCCTCCTCCGGATCCAACCAACTCTCCTCAACCGTCACCTTGACCCTCCTCACATACTCCTTCATATTTTCCCTATACAACTGCGCCGCCTCCGCATTCGCCGGGCTATTCGGGTTCGGATCATGCAGCAAGCTCTGTATACTCGTCAATATCGCCGCGACGTCGTATGTGGGCGACCACCGGTTTTGCAGGATGTCGAGGCAGAGCTCGCTGTTCGCGTAGACGTTGGGGTGGAACATCCGCGAGAGGAATTTGACGGTGGGCGGTTTGTTGGGGTAGGACTCGTCGAATGTGAGGAGGAGCTTGAATGTGCCGTCTTCGAAGGGGGTGTCGCCTGTTGATAGGTGAGTGGCTGGGGGTGAGTGGGGAGAGGAAACGCACCT
>NW_025952843.1:0-69378 GCF_017499595.1 Psilocybe cubensis
GGAGAATTGGACTAACGCTTACAACGTGTAAATTCGACCCGAGATTTGATTATCATTTCCCATGCAGAACTCTTCTTTAACCGGAGCATAGGACATCAGAGGGTGCATTAGCAACTGCGCTCCGATTTTACAGCCCTGAATTAATGCATATTTCCGTACTGAAGACCTCCAGTCAACCTCATTTCAAGCAATGAGGTCATCTTGTTTGATCACATATGTCATATTGCTGTCTATCATGATTGTAGATTGTAATGCACTTACTACAGGGTGGTTTGTGTCGAAGGAGTGTGCCCTGACTCGAACCATCATCATCCACAGACGTACAGATTTGTCCCACTGTCAAAAAGCCTGAGAATATCTTCGGCATCTGATAACGACGTTGAATTCTGTCACTGCGGGCGATGACTGCTGTAAGTTGAACAAACAGCCATTGTTTTACATGTTTTATGTAAGTTCAGCTGTAAGTTCAACATACAGTCTACTTACACTCAAATAATCGCCTTTTATGGAAATTATTTGAGTGTAAGTCATGATGTATGTCGAACTTACAGCTGAACATACATAAAACATGTAAAACAATGGCTGTTTGTTTAACTTACAGTAGTCGTCGCCAGCAGTGTGTGCGGTTACGTTGTTGTGTGCACATCCGTGGGCAATCTGTATGATCTTATCAGGTCTTATCAGCTTGTACATGTAATCTCTGTCTTTCCCGTGTCGGTCCCCGTATCACTATCAGTTGATGCCAACGTTGTGACGTGCTGCGACTCGGACGCGTCGTCCCTACACATCACATGATTCCCTTAATAGTAGAGCCATTCCATGGCATTTTCCTAAGCTCTCGACACTCATGGGTTTGTTTACTCCAGAAAACACTCCATTCGAGATGTTCCATCGAAATAGCTAAGTCTATGTCCTCAAGCACCAAGGATTTCCCCCACATTACACCCCATCCGTCCGGCAAATCGTTCGCGCACAAACGTCAAAAGACCAGTAGACTGAGTTTCAAGATTGGCAAGAGTCCTACAAAACCGGTCGTGAAGATAGTAGCCAGAAAATCGGCAGTCAACGATCAACGATCACTGATCGCCACTCGCTGATCATTTATTTTAATCTCCGACCCGGGAAAGACCGCTCATCATCCTAGGCCTGCCAAAGAGCTTGCAACGCTTTGGAGCTCACTATACCCAAGGAGTCAGCAATCATGTCAAGGATAGCTATAGGTTGGGTTAAGGTTTCCGGATGACTCGATAACGTGAGATTTGGGTCCGATGCTAATTACTGTGAGTAATTTCCCACGTCATCGGGAGTCGAGGCATACCCACAACTCCTTTGAGAACATAGCCTTCTGATTTCTGGTCTCCTAGGCTTGTTGGGTGGCTCCACCGAGAAGCTGGAAGACAGCCTGAGTACGCTGTTGATGACCCATCTAAAGGTAACAAAAACAGTCTGTATAACATGTACATTTATTTCTAAAACTCACTGTCATTATTTCACAGCAACCTTAGAGAGATAATCGATAAGTAGCCAACCCGTCATCAATCCGCGAAAATCCGAAGTATCATGACGGCCACTCCTCGAGGTGTCGCGGCCATGTTCTCCGAGAACCTTGCATGTCCTCAATGTCTCTGTGTCAATGAAGATCCGTGAAACGAGCTGTACGGTTGCAGAGCGTTTAGATAAGACCCGATGTACAGGTACTTCAAAAAGGACTGGTGAAAAAAGAAGTCATTATACTTTTATTGTCCGGAATCTCAGCTCAACGGACATTTTTCCAGCTCGCATGCTTTGCCAGCGCATGAATGGAGCGCTCCGGAATGCAATACTATTGGTGAATTTGGAGAAGGAACCCTGCACATGCCCTCAACCACGAAGAAGTTTCCCATTGGCAGTGGTCTGTGCGCAGGGACAGAACTAGCGGCTCCATTAGACGGAAGCCGACTGACTGGACCTGCCTATTTGAGATGGACGAAGATCAGGAGGCATGTAGCAGCGTGTAGCCAATCCTAATTTATTGGATATACGGCGGCGGTATTTCCCGGTGACTTGTTGTCGAGGAATTAGCGAATTTCTTCAGCTCGAACTACTTGTGCATGGGCGCTTAATTACAAGTAGGTTTACAATTAGGTATTGCAGTTTAAGTTGAAACTACCTCTCACAGAGGGGCTGTTATAATCGATATAACGAAAGATGTCTCGTAAACAATATACGATATCTAAATAAAACAGTCGACTTACATCACATGCCGCGTGTTCTAGAAATGATTTGTGGGTCAACTACCGCCCTGGATAGATTGATAGCTGTACGTATTCTGAACTAGAATACACACGCTTAGAAGCTTGGTTTTCAGAGGCGTTCCTTTTTTCATGATGCCTTAGGATATGTCATTCAGCTATCTGATGATTGTGTCAACCTCCCCGCGGATGTCCCAAAGTCGCTCCAAGTCGCCACACGACTCATTTAATTCCCATAACAAGATTAGTCGTCTAATACTCTATAACTATTGTGCATTTTGGTGACCATTAATCTGGATGCTGACTGGGAGTTAGTCAGTATCTTTGTGAGAATTTTAGGCAGAGAACAATGAGCTTCCACGATTAACATGATAACGTTTAGGCTGCATGTTCGATGGGTCACGTATTACTTTGATGGGAAACTATTTGATAGTCCGATGCATCTTATACAACCAGCGGCTCTGGAAAATTAAGGGCGCGCTATGGCTGTCCGTTTGCACATTTAATACCAATCATTAAACTTTTTGTCCCATATTTAGAAGTCTTGGACTAAGTCTTCCAATAACTATATCTTATGGTGTCCGAAGATAGAGAAAAGGCTTCCAATCATAAAGATCTCATATCCACACATTTGTATATTGCAACCTTAGGTACAACTTTGAGTACCATACATATAGTTTTGGAGCCCACATATATATATATTAGAATCCCTTACATAGGAAACCCATGCCGTTTCATACATTTTTTGCTCCCCCACATATATCTACTGGTTCCGGCAATCTTAGATTTTACCTGTCGTCGTCCCGAAGAAATACAGGTGATTTTCGGCATTCGTTCCTGCCGTGGCAAGCTTGCCTTCGTGCGAATTCGGCATATCTCGGCAATCAGCCAGACGAATCACAGCACATTGCTGTTTTTTCACCTTGACACAGGCAGAGTAAGCACTGACACAGTTTCAAATACTAACCGATTGTGAATGCTATAATGTAAGCTAAATACAGCATTATTGAGTGTTTTTTCTGAGCCAAGCGCTGTGATAACAGCCAGTAGCAGATATGTTAAGTTTGGTTAAGGTTAAATACACCTGAAGTTGAGGTTATAGGTGGTCAATCTACTCAGGGTCAGCTATACGCACAGGTTTTGTGTTTCATCATCAAACTCGAAATTTTTAATGCATATCTGAACTTAAAGTATTCCCCTAGCTGCTTCAGGAGTAGCTATCCACCCCAAAGCGGGGTACAAATATAATTCCCACACGGATTCGGCAGTGCCGGCACGCAGGGTAGTCATCTTGACAACTCTATGTCTTTGGAAAAAATGTTAGATATATGGGGAGGGGATTACAAAGTATGGTACGGGATGTCATATATAGGGGTGAGATGTATATATGTATGTACCATTCATTAAAGTTGAAGATTCTGTAAATACAATTATCGGGATGATTTCCTCTATGCTCGGAAACTAGCTCTCTATGAGTGGGACATTAATATATATAGTGGGGATTGTATAAAACTGTTCTCTATATGTATGGGACAAAAAGTTTAATTATTGGTATTAAATGTGCAAACGGACAGCCATAGCGCGCATCGTGTCCGTTCTATCCCTCTCTCTATCTCCCTCCCTGATTTGATCATTTCTTCTGCAATTCCCCGTTTTTTTCATATCCAAAACACCACATACACTGACAACGCCAATGCAGTACTCACAGACTTCCAGGAGAGAAGGTGGCCCCGCAAATAAGTATTCACCAGACTCAGACGCAGCGGTGGATCAGACCGAGACATGGTATAAGGAAATGGTGGGATACGTAAATTTTGACGACGAGTCCGAGTCCGAGTCGGGCAGTCTTAATGACAGCGCTGGTCCATCCCACTCAACCATCACAGCCTGTGTGCATTCTCAAGATCTGAGTTCTGACTCATCGGAAGAAGGACTAGAAGAAATAGAGGGGAGGAGGCGGCCAGTTGTGGATTCTCAACTTCGCAGCAAAGACATGAACAATGTACTTGCGCATTCAGAATGGAGGAGTCCCATGGTAGTGTTCCCTTAATTTTATTATTTATCAGACATCAACTGACTTTCCCAACTTGTGCCAGCCAACTATCCATACGCCATGGCATAATTATACCCACTACCCGTACGATAGCTACTACCATGCCTCATATCGCTCATTCGGCGCCACATTTATACCCTCGGTCCAATTTGCCACTTCGTCATCTTTATTTGTACCTCCTGAATCCAGCCTAGAAAATTCAAAAGCAAAGCAAGGCACACACCAATTGTCAAAGGTATGTGAGCTTTACATCTTAGGTCTTTTGCAAGAACTAACAAGTTGGTACATTGGCCAGGTTGGCCGTCGTAAACGGACACCTTCAAAATGCGTTACAAAGCGCGTTTCAGGCGGGACTGGGCGGCTAAGCCGTGAAGAAGAAGATTCATTGCCGTCGCGTGAGTACACGGAGAACGTCATTCGTGACATTCTCAACATACCCCCCGACGTTGCAATTAAAGATGCGTGGCCCACGGCTGTGACTCCATGGGTTCCGTATGGCAAAGTAAACGCCCTAATGCTGGTTCTCTGCTGCTCTGAGAATACTAGGGCAACAGTAAAGGAAATTCAGAAACTCCTGGTTGACAAGTATCCAGCACTTAAAAGTACACCGTCTAATCATGGATGGCGGGTAAGTAAATTATTGTATTTCGAGTGCTTTAATATTGATGATATTGTATTACTTAGCGAACACTTTGTGGATACCTCTCACATTTGCCTCAATTCAGGCGAATAGAACGTGAAGGGAATAAGGGGGATTACTGGGTACTGAATGTGACGAAGATCTGTAACCGTAACAAGTGAGGATGCATTTGCTTTTGTCGATTAAAACTTGCACAATGTCCCTGTTTTTTTTATTATTTATTGCTCTCGTCAAACCTCGTTATCTTAATATTTTGTAGTATTTCTATACAATCAAGGACTTGCGGAAAGCTGTACTACCTATGATGTTCGCTATCCATTTTAATTTCATTATCAAACATACAATGGACATGTTTGGGGGCGCGTTCACTCTACAGAGCTTACCAGAGGTTGTAAATGAACAGTCAGTGAAATGATTACAAAATTTAGGTAAGTCAATGTCAAGGTTTCAGACACTGCAAGCCGTATAACCACAAGCGACAAGGAAGCACGCTTTGACACTTTTGACATATCCAGATTACCAATCCCACAGAGTATATCGACAAGACATACGGTGTCAGCCTTTCTATTATTGAAGCTGCCGGTCATTAAATTTCCTGTAACAAACATACATTATGCCCCGAGTAACGTTTACAGGCCGTACCAGGATTTTGTTCACCATGTCAAAACGGCTATCTGTACCGTCATCTCTCGATAGCTCTGTTTCTCTAACCATATCTTCCTCAAAATTGTCCTTGTCGTCCACATTAGAGTCCAATAGTCCATTGTACACCAATAGTTTATTATAAATAAGTGTTTTTAATTCATCTGCCACATTCACAGATTGACAGATTGTGTCATTCATCAGGCCGCCCCACAAAACCAAGGTAGTACGTATGCGCACACATTTAAAACGACAATACCGAAAAATTTGTTGATGGGATTTAGAGTTCGATACAAGGATACCATGCGTTTAACGGTAGCATCGGCAGGCTAAGGCCCATGAGGTTTCCCACGGTCTATGGCCTCTAGCATCTTCGACCTCAACTCCTCTTGTGAACACTTTCTTTGTACATATGAGTATTGCACAGTATTGCATCGGCCGAAGAAAATTGTCTGAGAATACTAAACGGATTCTCAGTATGAGCCTCGTGGTTCCGTGCCGGTACGAGCGTATATATCCATAGCCGGCTACAATTCGGTTGAAGGGCGTGGTGAGAGAAACACTCAAGGAGCTATAGCAGCTTCGGATCGTATGGCACATGGACAATAGGGAGGTTTTATACCTGTAGTGAGATACTGTCATGTACACTAAGCAGAAAGAATATCAGTGATTGTTGATAAAGATTTCAGGCTGTGACTTTACACCAGCTGCACCCCATCGTCGCCGTTTAATGCTACACGCATAATGCTCGCTCTTAGTTTGGAACGCCTGACATTGCACTTGTATCACACATCTTATTTTATCTGTCTATTGCTACACCTCAGTAACGCGAAATCAGGAGATGGAGCACTATGTAGATAATAAGGAGATTCATCCATACAGCTTCCTACACCGAGACAGACACTCTGGCGGAAGTAGAGGTGCATATGCTGCTACGTTCACAGCTCAATTTATCACTGACAGTCCATTTCTTCACCTCCTTTGACGCATCACACCCCTTCCCGAACTCGATATCCACCTATGATTGATTGGCTTGATAGCATGGAAAGCTACACCACCTCCTCCCAGACCTTGAGTGGTTGGGAATCGTCTAGTCGTTCAACCAGGGAACATGGTGATCTGACGATTCGGTAATCATTGTGTCCTTTTTGTCCATCTCGTCATTGTCCTTTCTGATTTGATCATTTCTCCTGCGCTTTCCCATTTTTTTGCATATCCAAAACACCGCATACAATGATGAAGCCAATGCAGTGTTCGGATTCTTCACGGAGCCAAGGTGACCCTGTGATTGTACATTCACAAGACTCGGACGCAACAGAGGAGCAGATCGAACAGTGGTACCAATAAATGGACGGCTATGTGAATTTTGACCACGAGTTCGAATTCGAGTCGGATAGTCTTAATCACAGCGCAAGTCAATTCCACTCCAACAACAAAACCTGTGTGCGCTCTCAAGATCTGAGGCTGGACTCATCGGAAGAAGGACAGGAAGAAACAAAGTGAAGGCGGCGGCCAGTTGGAGACTCTCAACTTCGAAACAAAGACAACAGCAATGAATTTGCACATTCAGAATGGAGGAGTCCTGCGGTAATGTTCCCTCAATTGTATTATTTATCAGACCTCAACTAACTTTCCCAACTTGTGCCAGGCTAGTATCCATACGCCATGGTATAATTATACCCACTACCCCTATGGTAGTTACTACCCTGCCTCTTATCGCTCATTCGGCGCCACATCCATACCCGCTGCCTCCTTCTCCCCTTACTCATCTTTCTGAGTACCATCGAGCTCTGTCTACAATCATCACGAAAAAAAATAGGCCCACAGCGCTCATCAAAAGTATGTCAACTTCACACCTTAGGTCTCGTCCAAAAACTAATGAGTTGGTACATCGGCCAGGTCGGCCGTCGCTGTGACTCCATGGGTTCGGAATAGCAAAGTAACCACCCTAATGCTCATTCTCTGCTGCTCAGAGAATGTGCTAGCAAATACACAGACTCCTAATGTTGAATGGCGTGTAAGTACATTGATATTTTTTAAATGATTTAATATTGACCATATTGTTTTACTTAGGGAACACTTCGTGGGTACCTCACACATCTGCCTCAATTCAGGCGAATTGAGCGTGATGGGAAGAAGGGAGACTATTGGGTCCTCAACGTGACCAAGGTCCATGGACACAGGTGACAATGCATTCGTGTCTTGACAAGTGTTTGTATAATATTCCTTTTTAATTATGCTCACTGCTGTATCCTTATTTTCGTGCTTCGGGTTTGTTACAATACATTTTATTAAGTTTGTATCATTATCTCTTTTTTTGAGATTGAGTGCTAAAACCCCGTCAGATGGTAAGTATGTGTATGCTAAAAGTGAGTTGTGCATCAACTATTGCCCTGTATACGTCAACGGATAAACATGTACTGGGAAACAGTACACATGCATTGTCACTTTGAATTGCGCGGTATATACTATTTCTTGCTATTTTATGTCGTCGAATTAGTTGCTGATTGGTGTCCTGACCTCGCGACGTACACACCAAAGTTACTACAGCTTGCCGGTTATAAAATGTATTCCACCTACAGCAACATTGGTTTCACACATACAATGGACATGTTTGGGGGAGCGTTTATCTCACAGAGCTTACCAGCGCTCGTGGATTTACAGTCCGAGAAAGTATTCCAGGAGTGAGGTATCCATGAAGTGAGACGCCTTGACGGGGCACGGGCGCAAAGAGAACTCGATTTAATCTCCGCTTTAAAAGACTTGGGGGATTGTGATGATTCGTGAACTCCCCTTGCTTGCGAGATCTCGATCAACCCGTCCTTGATCCTTTTAAATGTCATAGGACACCATCACTATTACTCGATAGAGATTGGAGGAGTGGGATGGTAATCTGGTGGTGTATTAAGCAATGGTTAAAGGTGTGTAATCGCTCTCTGAATTTTGTCCTCTTTTGATGATTCGAGTTTGCATGCCTGCGTCCCGTCCTCATTCACCGTCCTCACTTCCTCCACTGCTTGCACAATAACATTCACGGAGCACCCAGTATAATCGAAGCTGAAGACGGTTCATCAATCTTCCAACATAGTGTTAGAACATGCGCTCAGTCCGGTCCGCCGCCATTACCAACTGCAAAGAGGGGGACCAATTTGAGGAGTCTGGTCGCAAAGTTGACAGGGAGAACTCGATATTGGCAAGTGCTCTACGTCATGGTCTGTAACTGTCTCTCAAAATGCTTTCGCAGGTCAAAAATTGACGGTCTTGTTCTTTTTAACAACATCACTACCACCGCCTGCCCGCCGCGCTGGCGCACACTTCAGTATATCAAAGGCACAGAAAAGAACGAGGGGGTATGCATCCGTGAGTAGCAAATTAACCTCTTCCTTTAGGAATGCTTCCAATTCATTGAAATTCAAGGAAATTTTGCATGGATCCTGTCCGATTCACCGTTCTTTTACCCTCATTTACCTCTGGTTCACGCATATCGAGAACCATCCACCCAATTTCGAGTCCCCTTGTGCTTTACTCGGATCCAGTCTACGCAGGGGGAGTAAACAAGCCTAACTGGCTCGTCTTCGGCTTGCATTTTGAGAATTCGGACAATATCAAGCGGAGGCTCTCAGACGTCTTGTATGAAATCAAATTGGCGGTGTTCCGTAAGTGAAGGAAGTTGTGTACTATGTCTGAGATCTCGGTGTAGCGAACGTTGTACCATGGACTGTGTTGAGGTGGAGTTCTTTCCTCACCTTTCAAGCCATTACATGCGTCTGAATTGATACCCTCCTTACAACATTTGAACCCTCGCAACCTGTCATATATACATTCGCCATTCAAAAATATTGAGTCTACTGGATGTCCGTTAATGTACAAATGTATCGCCACGAGTAGGATGCGATGAGATAGGGAAAGTAAAAATCAAGCAGCGAGATACAAGTTTCAAGTCAGAAACGCATCTCAAGAACACATGGCAGAGACGCAACGATACTAACGAGGATAATGTACCCAAAAGATCAACGAACCTACTATCATCCTCAAACCACCTCAAACACTGTTTTCGCCAGCTTAATCCCAAGCGCGCGTACATGTGTGTGGCAGTAATGTTCATGCGGGTATTCATGTTGATGTTGATGTATGCCATTGGGACAGTGAGGTTACTGAGGCGTATACCCATTGTCAATGTGTGGTGATGAATAGACGACAAAGAGTGTGCGTTCTGTATGTGACTTGGAAATGATCTTGTTGGTCAGCTGGTTGATGCGAAGCAGCGACAATATTTCACATCTTTCCATTAAGAGGGTCCGGTGCACAGTGATCTGAAATATATTTAATTGTTACAGTCTACCAGTTTCGCTGCATAGAAGCGTGAAACGAAAGGCGTGTTGGTGTCGTAGCAAAATGAAATCCACCCAAAAAGAGCACGGCACTCACAATATTATGATACAAGATCAAGAGGCCGAACGATAGGCCGGCAGGCGAATTGAGTGACCTGGTGTCACCAGCTTCCTACGCACAGAAAACGGGACACGTGTTAGAGCGCCCGTCACTTGTGATTAACCGGGAGTCTGAAGCCAACGATGTGAATGAGGAGGTACTTACTGGCTAGCGCGCAGTTTGCAGTGGCTTGACAAAACTGATGAGGTGGACGTGAGGATGTGGCAGTCGCGGGGAATGCGGGGGTGGTGGCGCTGGGGCGGGGGAAGCAACCAGAGAGACTGAGAGCTAATACACCCAGCTAGTGTACTCACTTTTAAAAAATTGAATATCCAAACGCAACCACCACTCCGTCAACGCCAGAAGACATTACCAACCCCATCATCGTGACACTCAATTAAGACGCGTGGGATGAAATTGAGTACATATGCGACCGTGCAGGACGTAGCCGACTGCTAACCTTTCCCCGACCCGCTCACCCTATTTGGGAGCTCGAGAGCGTAAGGAGCTGATATCCAGTTCAATTGCACCGCCGCCCGGGAAGCCGAACGATGGGGTCGAGCACAGAAGAGGGCGTCTGCATAAACTCCCGTCGCTTTCATCTGTGATTTCTCTGGATGATTCGCGCAGGAGGATGGTGCGTGATACTTATCAGTGGTATGCAGTGGGGAATATGTAGTACCTGTATGAAAAAGAGGAAAGGGTTTGTTTGTTTGTCAGACACGCAACTTGTCATACGCTACTCGTCTTCGAACATCTCTAGGGGTGGGGTGATTATATGCGGGTGTGAGAGCATTTCTGGGGGGCATAGTGATGTAAAATTGGAGCGGCTCACTGCGAATCAGAGGTACCGAAACCCTTCATTGCTAAAGCGTACACCAGTAAAATGGGAAGCGGGTGGAAGTGATACTGAGGGGAGAGTTCGAGAGAAATCATTTTCTTGCACGAGAAGATTACAGGACATGGTCAATCCAATAGAGTAAACTTACCGAGGGTGTATTCTCCCCGTCATTTTGGTGATTATATACCTCACACTCGTTTCCGTGCTCGCGTTCAGCCGGTGGGATGTTACAAAATCGTTTCATGGGGACGGAGCGGTAGCCGACGGTGGGTGAAGGTGAGGACTGAGCAGGAATCTGGTGACAAAACGAATCATTAGGAGTCCGAGATGCAGATACAGTAGCAATTACGCACCTCTAACCGTTCCGCAATGTACCATCAGTCTCCTGTCAGTTTTCCCTATGTTTTATACCTCTGGAGTGCGAGTTTACGATACATCGGGCAGAGGTGGGTGCGCATAAACGTCAAGGAAAGGTCGAGAACGGCGCTGTAGGGCCTACTTGAAGGCCAGGATTTTGAATAGGGAGGCTGTACCCAGGATGACAGGAAGGTAATTGAAAGGTCTGGAGGCCTGGAGGAGGGGGTCGATTTAGTTGAGTGAAAACAGTATTGATGATGCGGAGAATGGTTCAACGGGAGGTGTAGGCAGTAATAATGAAGGGAAGGGCCTGAAAAGAGAGATATCATTCCTGTGCGTGAGCCGCCTCGGAATTTGATAGTGCAAGGGGGACTGAAAGCAAAACACTTACCAAGAGTGTGTTCCACGCGCCGCATCTAACTCCTGACGGTTGTCCGTTGACCGCTTCCGGACGGTTGAAGACCTGTCACAGATTTGTAAGCCCCACTCTATGTGAGTTGTCGTCCATTGATTAGAAAGAGGAAGGGAAGGAGGCCGAAGGGGACCAAGCGGCAGAAAGTAATGTCGAATCATCATGGGGTGCAGAAAATGAGATATTGACTTACGCACCTCTAACCATGCCATTCTACGTCACCGAATACTCTTCTCCCAAGATCGGCCTTTAGCGAATGCGAGTCTCAGATAAAGTAATAATCCAAGAGTACCCATGGAGTCTGAACGATTGAACACAAAGGGACGAGAGCGTGAGAAAAGGAAGAACTCGCGATCAGAGTGGTTTCGAGAGGAGATTGAAAAGACTTGTCTTTGTTCGCTTTTCACTAGGCTCCTACACCAGTCGTTTCTGACTCAGCATATTTCGAGCTCCGGATATGTTCTTTAATGCTCCTCATCTCTCCTGACGCCGCTCAAGTGGGAAAGGAGAGATTGTTGGGTTATCGATGGCTGTTCATGTGTGCTATGGTTAAATAATAACGGTTGCTTGCATATGTTAACTACTGGGTAGCGAGTACTCATGAGAATATAACCCTACGACGGTGGCACGGATACACCTGATGCTATATGTCTCTTATACCCTGACGCACCCGCAGTTTTCTCCCAAATCATTCCAGCTGCACTGAGTTTATATTGTTAATGAACACATGTATATGGATGGACCTTCTGGGCTACACTAGGAAGCGAAGGGAAAGTAAGTCGTTTAAAGCTGTTTCGATCCTTTTTCCAGTGTTTCTTTGCGTCATAATCATTATTGTTAATGAACACATGCGTATGGAGGGTGTCCCGTCCGCCTCTCACCTTTCTTCCATATAAATGATTTAAGGTCCAACTAATAGGTTGAACGCGAGGCAGAAACATCAACCTCGATGTAACCTGCCGTGATGTATTAAAAATAGTCCTGGGAGAAATGTCATATTAACCAATCACAGTTTCTGTGGTGGAAATAGAACATGAGGTGGATGACGGGTCATTTCTCTGGGCACGTCATGGAAATGATGCGGCTGTAAGCATAGAACCACGCCGAGTGTGTGTATTCACAGGAAGATTGTTTTTTTTTCCTAAAAGAGGTGAGTCATTTTACACACGAGGAGTTGGAGAGTTCATTGTACACTAGCCTTACAAGGCCGAAAACATGAGAAATACCCCTTCATTGTTCGATTTGTGATAAACCATTCTCTCCCTCCTCCCACATCTACATCGCTACCCCAAGCCAGTAAATCCAACACAAAAATGGATTCCAGCAATACGTACGATTATGGCTTTTTTGATTATTCTTTGGGCCATGATCTTTTATTCCCTGACTTATGGGTCGGTGAGTACACTCCCCTCTAATAAAGTTGAATTTCTTATCGATTTTTCGACTGCTGCTTAGACAATACCGAACGACTATCTGATGGCTATCCCCTGACAGATGGTCTTCCGGTCAGCGTCGGCAGCCCTCCAAACACCATGCCCTCATTTTCAAGCGACTTCGATATGCCCGTCGAGCATATCGCAACTTCCTCTTCCTCTTCTTTTCCAATTATGGCCAATATGCGTAGTAAGATACGGGATAATCTGCATTCGAAATTCGACGCTGACCGTAAATTAAGCAGAAAGGTTCAATTGGATGTCAAATGTGCATACCGGAACAAACGAAGGATACGCCGCATCAGTCCCCAATTCACACACTGGCACATCATTTTACAATTCAGTTGTTCAGTTGTCTCCGCAACACTGCGCTCAACTGACAGCAGAGTCTTCATCACACCCTCGACTTCGCCAGGAGCCTGCGACGGTCCCGACTCCCTCTTATCATTCTCAACCTTTTGAGAATGCTCACTGTAAGAACCAAAGTACTCCACGCTCGCAACTTCAAGCTAACAATACACTCCTGAGTAGTATTTTCCGGATCGTCGCTAGCGACGTTCCCCTCTATAGATGTGAATTCGGCATATGCGCCAGACGATAGCACAGCATTTATACAACCCACCGACATCTCTGGGGATTTCATCAGGTATTCAAGCCACCCACCCACCTCCTTTGAGGCGTCATTCTGCGGATACCAATCTCAACCGACCAGTAATCAGTGGGCGGATACATATGGGGGCCAGGATAATGAGTACGTCCGAACTTGCAATAGAATGTAAATTCAAACTGATATTGGCGGTCAGGCATTCAAATTATCATTTGACGCCCAAAGTATCTTTGTTGGGAGATAACCAAGAAGCTACACAGCAAAGTCGATACGTCGACATTGCTCATGCAGGATTTTGGTGCAGTACGCCTGAGCCGATTACTCGTGTGAGGCACGTCAATGATAGGAGTTTGGGGGCTCTGAAATCTCGTGGTTAGTTATTCTCTCAGATTTTTCTAATGCCGAAGATCGCTGAAACAAAGGTCACAGCATCCCAGGTACCGTATACAACGACGCCTTGTGAATCGCAGAGAGAATTGAACCACCCAATGCTTTCAAGAACTCAGCAACTTGTTTCGTACTATCAGCCTGGGAGGCACGATAACCTCCCAGGCAATCTTGCCAACAGTTTTCACTCCAGCGCCGGAGAAAAGAAGTCATGTCATACAGGATCCATGCAGATGGATTTGAACAGCGAAGGAAGCTCCGGGGTTGACCCCGTCGAGCCTTTCGCTAGGCGTGGACACCATGATGGAGGGTATGATAACGTGCATTCTTTTCTCATATCCAGAGAGTGGAACTGATATATGTTTTGCCAATTTTTAGGATGGTTGACCGTCCCTCTACGAAGAAGGGTGGTGACAGGTAAGAGCCTTCCTTCACATAGTAAATGAACCCGTCAGCAGAACTGACTTTGTCTTGCAAAATTAGCCGAGTCACCAACGCTTCCAGACACTCCAGGAAGCGAAGGTTGTCGACGTCAGACCGAGATAGGTATGTACAAACGCACCTTTTACCAATCCTCTCAATGTCTAACAGTCTATCTCCTCCCTTCCATTTCTGATGCAGAGGCAAATCCGCTTCTACCGCCAAACGCCCGAGGACAGGGTCTCTACAGGACCCTGTGCAGACCAAAGAGGGAGAAGGCAGGGTTTCGGCGACCCTGAAGCCCGCAGTGAGGCCGCAGGTGGTGCAGCCAGCGCGACCGCGCTGTCTCGCTGACGGGTTCTCAGAGGGGCGTCTGGTGATAGAAAAGCGTGAGCGTCACCGAAAGAAGGAAGGGGGTTTCACCTTCCAGGTGATGAGGCCCACACAAGGGCCATAGGAGGCTCTAGGGGGGAGTACCTCGGTTTGATGCTAGCCACCAGAAAGTAGTTAGTATCTGAGAAAATGAAAAAGTATACAAATACCTTGGGAGACACTGAATATCTTGATAAGTTTGAGTATCTTTTAACACTGTCATAATGTAGGTGGGATAACATAAAGGCGACAGTCGTCCCAGAGCATGATAAGAAGAGATCAGATAACCCTTTGGTTTTCATTGAGCTAATATCTCCGAGATAATCACGACGCTCAGTGACCGTGGGACATATTGCTGCGAACGGCCTTTCGGCACTTTGTGTTCACGTCTTTTTGATCAACCTCGACAGTTGGGCGGTAAAAAGAGGAACGTCAATGATAACACAGACAATGAACCCATAATAAGTACATTTGTGCCATTATTCATGCGTTGACGAATTAAATATTTCAAGTGGAGCACTTCTAGATTGCACAGCACATAATCACTCATGCCGTACAAAGTTCACAAAAAAATTCTAGACAAAATCTCATACAGATGCACAGAGACAGAGACGCGTTTTATATCTCCCTCCAACAAGAATAGATTAACTATGAACAAGATTGCCGTTGTGCGAAAGATGTATAAGTACACGATGAGAACGGGAACTTTGCATCACGATCAAATAATGAGTGTCCCATGAAACATACACCACCGCAGCCAACTGAGTCTTATATGCGTATTAGATTATGGATATACATACTCGAAATCGACTAATCTCAACCTGATGTCATCCAATTCTACTTAGTACGCAAGTCAATCAACTCAACCTCATCGGCACACCCCATAAATCGCGATCGGAGATTCGAGACGTACAACACTGAGAATGCGAATGGAGACTCTGATTTTCACGGAATATGCAAATTCATTCACAGTGGATGAACAGACCTCTTTGAGTTTTTTGGACCGCAACAGCGTCGCTGCTATCTCGTGTGCTCAGGCTACAGACGCTATGTATAGGTACAGTAAAGAAATTTTAGACTAGTTCGGACAGACTCTATGTAGAGGTGAAAGTTTGGAGTTGGTGGAATGGAGATGTTGGGGAGGAGGAAAAATTTCATGTCTGGGATGATTAGGAATGATTGTGGTGAGTGAGACGAATTGTAGGCAATAAATGACGCTGTAACTCACTCTCTAATTACAGTTTACACATTTGTTAAGGTTTTTGGGTGTTTGTTGTGCGGTATTGGTGGATAATCAATGCGTTTGAGCGATTTTTGTGAATTTGGAGTTTATCTCAAACGTTCAGCTGGACTCAGATCCGTATACTCTACCACAATAGTACCGTATTTACCTTCATGCATTATGAATCCCAGGAGATAACGAATTCTAGGCAAATCACTGGTATTTTTCATCCTTCGGATATCGTATCACACACTCCAGTAACCCTCCAACTTTCATCGCAAATTTCAGCCCTCAAAGACGCAATTTGCAACTTGTAGCTTACCTATACATCCATTATCCATAATAAAACGACCCATATTGACACATAATATCGTGCCACATATCCAAAATGTTGAGAAACATCCCGTTGCACTTCGTATCCCAAATATCCTTGCACTAGAACGTGATGGCACGTTAGCTGAACCAAAGAGGGACGCGCTATGACTGCAACAGCATCTGGGAGTAAAGGAGACGGTGGAAATGAGGCTGACTTGTGACATGGGAGAATATCAGGAGGATTTGGGCATGATACATAATTTGTTTTGTTCGCGGTGAGGTTTCCGTTTGTCCATACGCAGGCTGCGATGTTGTGGGTTGACGGGATGTTTAGATCATTATGCGTGCTTGGGTGTTTGAGTGGGTAGGTACAGTCGACGTACAGATGTGCGTTGTTGTCAATTGTTTCTCTGTTTTATTGCCCATGGTTGGATGAGCCCGGTATATCCTTAAGACCTTCATTTGTCAACTTTAGTTTAATCACACGACGTACGTCGATAGTTATAATACTTCTACTAAACCTGGCACTAGATGCTCAATCATCACTTCAGGAGTTGCATAATCAACGATATGGCAGTTTTCATAATATGCACACTAACCTGGATGCAGGAAACACGGTACAACCCTATCATATATATACGCGTCACAATTTGTCGAATATATGCGCAATTTGATGGAAATTTTCAAAGTGGCCCACAAGATTCATTATATTTGATCATCCGTACATCTATTTCACAAATAAAATGCGGATGGAAATTAAAACTGACCTTGACAAAGTCGATTGTGCGCTCTGAGTCAGGGAGATGGATATCGGCACTCCCGTTAGCGTTGCAGTTACCTTCAGCGAGCACAAAATCTGTCACGGCCATTTTGATTTGGCGGCACGGGTGAGGGATGTGGATAGGAAGGAACCGGAACATGAGTGAACAGTGGGTTATTCGCTGAGGAGACGGGGACACGATGAAATTGAGGTGGTCGGACCCCGGAGTTGTTGGCGAGAAGTAGTGTAGGTTGCGAGGTACGGAGAGGGAGAGACCAGCTTATACAGGCTGAGGCGGTCTCGGACAGGTGTCTGCAACTTGGCTATGGTTTACGTGTGGCCTTCCAAAGATGCCAGTGTGCGAAGCGCGAATGATCCTGAGCGCTACTCTCCCAGAGCCACATTTGTTGCGGGTAATCTCATTGATCCTAAGCAGAGACGCCGTCCGTTTTGTGTTGCACTATAATTGTATTGCTCAGAAATTTGCACCATTACAGTTAGAATTCGACGTACATAAGTGAAAATGACTGAGGTGTGCTACGCTACGTGATTCACGCGTTCGGGGTGAGTGAGATATCAGGTTCACCATTCGCAGCCTGCTTCGACGAGCATCGAGCGTTACAATATAGAAGTGGGAGGACACCGACACCGGAAAATGCGCTGCAGGTTGGCCACGCAGCGTACACGTCAACAATAGAGAGACGGTGGGGGCGGGGCTTTTCCCCAACAGGACCGCAGAGAAAGCCGTACACACGCGACATGTGTTTCTGCGATATGAACGGCAAGGACAAACAACCCTAGTCTCAGATTAGCGATTTCCGTCGAATGTTTACCCTGTTGTCGTCTGTAATACGTCTCCAAAGCAAGATTCGCTTTGTTAAGCACTGGGCAAGTAAGTTTTGCAGGTCTTTGATGACGGGAGCATGGGAATGGGAGGAGGGGAACGAGAGCGTGTGGCGGGGTCCAAAAGACGAAGGTACTGTGTGTATGCGCCTACAAATATGCAGGCCCCGGGTGGTCGATAAGTGGTCGATGACGTGTCTCAACAGATAGAGATGCGAGGAGCATTCGGAGAATGAAGGGAGACGTAGCGTAGACCTGCCATTCCACTTTACTGACGCTTTATGCACAACTGCGCTGCACACAGTATGTCAAGAGTCAGTTATTGACTGGGTGTAGCTGCCGCGGCGTCGATGTTTCGCATGCGCCAGTGCAGTGCTGACTAGGAAAATGATGGTGCCGGGTGTAAGCGACAGCAGAAAGACAGGAAAGGGTGGTGGTAGTTTCTGTGGTTCCATGTAAAAACGATGGAGAGCATGTAAAGTACTCACCGAATTCCTCCTCATCGACATCTGAATCCATTGTCCCCTCCTCAAGGTCATACTGCTACGTAAGCCACAAGGTTCCCAGCATTTCTCAAATACACACAGCTGACCTTCCCTTCGAGTCATAGTACTTCGAGTGGCTGGAGTAGTCGATGGTGCGAGCCATAGCAGAGGGAGGGGAGAGGGTAGTGGTGGTTCCATGCGGGAACAAAGAAGAGAAAAATTAGAGCGCTCAGCGAAATCCTTGTCCAAGTCAACGCCTAAATGTCCCAAATACAGAGATAAACACCTCCATTCAAATCGTTGTCTTGGTTGGAGTAGAGCTGAGTGGAGATGGCAGTGGAAAAAAGAAAGGAAAGCAGTGAGGCTCGCATTGTTTGTCCTTGCTGTTGTCAAGAGCATTCAAACTCCGCTTGACTCCTGATGTGCACGCAAGGATGGGTCACAGCGACGATATGCGCCTCGATAGTCCTTCCATGCTTCTTTCTCGAGCGAGCTCTTGAAATGATATCGCATGAATGAATTAGATACTGTCAGTATGTGCGTCAACATAGTTTCTGGTCGGATTAGCCCCCCTATAGCTCTTATGTGAATTATCATAGATGCGCGACTTGGAAGGGAGACGCCGCGCACAAAGTGTGTGTGTGAAGCCGATAGAGGGGGTGTTGAGTGATGAACCAGTTTGTTTTTGACAGGGTGGTGTAGTGGTTGAAGAGGAAGAGGCGGTGGCAGTTGTAGAGATTGCGGAGTGGGGAGTCGGGTCTGTAGGGGCAGGTGTTGACCGTGATGATGATTGTGGCGAGGTGCCAAAGAAGGTAATGGAGGAACAATATAGGGAGTATTTGAAAAGGTAAATGTACCACCTGATTGTGTACATCGACACACAAGCAATTTCTGATCGACGTCAACGACGAGTGAAACAACTTCAATGATACGTGCTGATCAGGAGTGTTGTGGTACTTGCAATTGTACAAGCGATATGGATTGCTTGTAGCGGAGATCGTAAGTAAAACTCAGGACGTCGTGTAGCCCAACTGCACAATGGTGATATTGTGGAAAATTTGTAGGACAACATGGAATTCTAGATGGACTCCGAGCGGCATATTTACGAACTGCCAGCTCTGTGATGACCGCTTTTGCACATCCTTAAAGACTTATCCAGGCTTTTGCAGCTTTTATCTTTATGCAAGGCTGCATGCAATACCAGGATGTTGAGCGGCTGCCGAGAAGGAATGCGGATCCTCTGTGCGTGTAGAGGGTGTCAAATATGACCACGCTTTTCTGGTGGACCAGATAATGGACCGGCGACCCAAGGAGGACTCACTGTAGGAGACCGTTATCTGATTTCTTGTTTCCATTGGCTACAATTTGCGCATCATACAATTTTGGTTATGCTAAAAGCACTGTATATTGAATAATATGGGTCTTTTCAAAGATATGTGGAGTGCAAATGAGACTTTTTTCAGCTCTGGAAACACCTCCGCCAATGTAGATTTAAATGCGTTGTACTCCTGATGTGTTTGTATTTATTCCTCCGGACACTTCCATAAATAAATGTGTGCTTTTAATATGATAGATCATGCTTTCAGCACCAACTTGAACTATATCGATTACTTTGAAGCAGATTCGTGGTCGGGTGTACTCCGAAAAGTCTGTGTCTCCACCTTGATCTGAACATCCCCCTAAGTGAGATAAATTGCTTCAGTGTTTTGCCTATTAAAGAAAAACAGAAAATTACAACGCACATAATCGGTGTGATCTTTCCCGCAATCTCCGTTCAGAGCACACTGAGCCTGTATATTCTCAGTTGATGGCTGGCAGCAGTCGCCGTCTCTATCGCATTTTGTGTACGGAGATATTTCGATTTTGGAGGAAGAATGGTCTTTGCTATTGAGAGAAATACTGATATGTCCTTTGGATGGGCAAATTTCGGTCAGCATACGTTCACGTCGATCAAGAGAGGTGAGGAGACTGCATGCATAAACTATATAAAGGTATACAGCAGACAGAATAACATTAGTCAGAGTATGATATGCACGTTAAACACACGGACCATTGCTGAGGAAAAATAATGGACCTTCGTACGCTGGGGTACCGTTCATAAATATTTTCTGAGAAAGTCATTAGCGTGATCAAGTTATGCGGTGTTGTAAGGTGAGGCTTACAAGGAGCAGTGTAGTAAGGTTTATCAGCACTGTAAGAATGCCTGTAGCAACCGCATAGAACGTCAATGATTTCACAATGCATCTTGTTCTGCTATGATGTCAGAAAACAAGGAAAAACCAAGTTCTCATGACGCACCGTTTGATTTGGGATTTCTTCTGCCAAAGAAGGACGCACAGAGTAGCCGCAATAGTTGAATCGGCTACAAATATTGAAATTAGGGTGGCGTACAGTGGTCCCTGATTATTGATAATATCATAAATGTAGCTGAAATTATTATAGATGGAGTTTTGCTATTACAAACTCACTGTCATGTTCATGGCTTCGATGCCATTTGCTCGATGACTAAGATAACAGCGCAATGTAAAAAATGCCCGTTCAAGCATTGTATACACGTACGACAAATATGACGCATCTGTATTTCAAAAATAGACAGTGTTAGTCAATTATCATCACGTCGAGAAATACCACGGACATAATCCCGCCACTATTGCACTGATACTTGGTAATATCTGCAGTCCCGCATATGCAATCAGTAGGTATTTTCAGTCTTTTGTTAAGCCTCGTACCGATATCACCGTGAGGACCCGGCTACCACCGCTCACTAAGGGGAAAGAGGTGTTAGCAATCAACATATGTTCCAAATCGTCATGTGAAAGTAGCGTACACAGCCAAATTTTGTAACAGTATAGTCTATGTTCACAACTTGTTTTAGTGGGCCACCGCGGAGCGTGGCATGACGAGTCTTTACGATTCAGCGTCACGCTTTGTAATAATATAATATATATATAATATAATATAAATATGTCCAACTTTGACGTGGATATCGGTGCAATGGACGAAGTGATATTCAGACTCCAAGGCATAGTTAGCGACAAGATGCTACCACCAATGGCAAAGCCTGCTTTGTACGTCCACTCCATTGAGGTGAATTAATTACAAATGAGGACTGTTACAGCCGCGACAGAACGGTCAAGCAACAACCATATTTACGTACCGCCATTGCTATCACGGGACTCGGAGACATTGTGTTCAATAAGGTGATGGAAAAGCTAGAAGAAGTTTTCCTCCGTTTTGCAAACAATTTTCCCGCGGACAGCGTCAGCGGCTATGACCCAGTTCTTCACAAAGACACGGGTTTCAATGTTTTCCATGCGCATAGCCAATATTTCACGAAGGTATCCGCATATCAAGACAAATCTGACAACATAGGTTTTCATCCCCTGGTCAACCCTGATAACGTGTTGGCGTCCATGGTAGGGGACAGTTTCATCCACGCAATCGATAACAAGGTACAGTTTCTTCGTCGGGAGATACTTCCTGACGGAACAGCCAGGTATGTTTAGAAAATACCAACAACACATCACAACCAAACTAATATCATGTTGCAACAGATATTATTCTTATAATCCTGCCTCCATACGAATTGGAGACATTGTCGAGATCAGTGTTTAGGGGGGGAGCGAGCACCGAGCGAAGCGAGGT
Source organism: Psilocybe cubensis (assembly GCF_017499595.1). NCBI lineage: Eukaryota > Fungi > Basidiomycota > Agaricomycetes > Agaricales > Agrocybaceae > Psilocybe > Psilocybe cubensis. Next base: position 22,097 of record NW_025952843.1, read on the forward strand.
GCGAGCGACTAGTTTAAACTGGGAGTTAAAATGGAAAGAAGCCAGAGGGCTGTTGGGGGATCCCAACAACCAGCCCTTTCGTCTTTATAGACTCTTCAGTGGCTATTCTTAGAAGGAATGTTCTAGACATCCGATGACAGCGCGTGAAGTGATGCTGCGCAGCTGTCATGTATCTTACCGACTATCACAAATCTGTCAATGTTTATTGTCAAGTTAGACAGGTCTCTGATGAACAGAGTGTCACGGGTCAATGTGGCACATGGTAACCTGTCAAAAGTGGATCCAACACTTTTGTTCTTTGACATCGTGGGTTATTGACTGTGATGTGAATCACATGGATATAGAGTACTCTGGTTACGTGGCTCCGAGTAACCGCGACATGGGAATATTCACATGTCTAGAGTATAAATAGCTTACCTGGGTCCTTACCTAACAATCAATTGATTGATTGTTGTGAATCTTAATTGGACAGTTCATGATCCGGTCCATCAAAAATGTTTCCACGGTACTAAGGAACTTTTCCCGAGGTACTAAGTAACTTTTCCCATGTACTAAATTAGATCCGGCCCTTCACAATCACATGCCGTTCGGAAGTTCACACGCCTACCTTACTTCCTACTAAGGTTAGACTTAGTTAGCTTAGGGTTGGGGTTAGGTTAGGGCTTAGGGTTTAGGGTTTAGGGTTTAGGTTTAGGTTTAGCTATTTAATCCAATGTGTTGCTTGTAAGTAGATGTTTGTTACTTTGTAGCAAGGAATACTTACGGTTAGGGTTTTTTTCTAATGCTTTACGCCTTAAGCGCTAGTATTCTTTTCATCGGTTGTAAGATTTGGATATTCTGCCGAATTCTGGATGTTCCCTCTCTTGTGAGATTGAACGTCTATGAAGTATTATCTCGTTATCACTTTCGATACTTATCTGCTCAGCAGCTTCAACTAGAGCAGAATGATAAGTTTCATTAACGTTTTGAGTTTCGGGAACAACACCACCTTTTTCGGCAATGTCTTCATCCAGTTTACGAAAGACTGTTTTCTTCCACACATTTGCAAGGTCGAAAAGATTAGTATTGCGTTTTCGCGATACTATCCAACGACTTCCGAGTAGTCCTATCTTCCTCAAATCCGGTACGAACTCAGTTTCTCCGTCCACGAGGATCTGTGTGAACAGCTCCGGGCGAACATCATCGAGGTCGTGAACGTAATTTGGATCTGGTTTGATAAGGGGTCTGGACGAGTCTGCACTATACAGACCTTTCTCGGCATGTTCATACCATGCCGACCAGTACTTGGTAACAGTTTTTCCAAGTTCAGCAGCTGAAAACCAATTCCATACCTGATCAAACCTGGTTTTAAGTACAAGAATGGATTCGTCGTGCTCTGCGACTCGTAAAGCGAATCGCTTTTTCCAACGTTCTTGTATATTCTTCTTACACCAAGACATGACTAGGTTTTCGGGATAACCGCGCATCAAATAGAGAGCGTTAAGGTCTCTAATTGCTCCAATGTAGATTTCCTTGGTACTACATAGCACGGCTAACCTGGATAACTCTCCAATGTAGACGCCACGTTTGACGTCCAAAGGATGATGTGATACCCATGGAACTCGTTCTCGGTTGTTTCCTGTCTTGACAAATGGCTTCCAATGAAGTTTTCCAGACTCCTTGAATATGAAAGCATCGAGAAATTGACATCCCGACAAGGAAACAGCCCATTCGATAACACAACCATCGAACTTTATTGTTTCTTTAATAAGATTAAGTGCAAGTGCTTCGGACTCGGCGTAAACAATTGCGAAACAATCGTCGATGTACCTTCCATAGAAGGCCACATTTGGGTGGTCTAAGATTTTTGACTTTATTTCAAAATGGGCTCCAAAGAGGTTAGCAAGGTCCGGAGAATCCGCGACGCCCATTGCGAGGCCATTTTTTTGTCTAAAATATCTAGACCCATGTTGTGTTATCAATTGCGTATTGCCAATCTCGATAGCACGTTTAAAGATGCCCAATTTAACCAAGTTATTCTCTAACGAATTTGGATTAATATGGGCTAATGCAGTGTTTTCTTCCGAAGCGTTGAGTAACCATTCCTCGTACATACTACAAACGATTTCGATGCACAAGTCCAACGGAATATTGGGATAGAAAGCGACTACATCCCCGGTGACAAAATACCATTGTCGTTTGGGGTCTATACGCAATTGGCTTAATCTCGTAAAGAGATCCTTCGTTCCGTGAATGATTGAAGGAGTCGATTTAATAATCGGCTTAAGCTCTTTTGATACAAACTTGGCTGCAGGATTAAAAACTACAGAGTGACACGGAATTATGGGCCTAAATCCAGTAGGTTTCTTGTGGATTTTAGGTATACCATGAAATTGAGGATACTTGAACGATGATCCGTCTTCCGGTACATTCGATAGAAAGAATCGAGACAACCCAAGTTCAAATAGAAACAGATGTTCATCTTCGACGGTACGTGCGAGAGTTTGCATCTGAATCATTTTGCTCTTCATAACTTCTTGCGCAACTTCGAATTCTAACTCTTCGTAGTTGCGTTCATCTTCAAGAAGATTGAGCTCATTCCTTAATATCCAGTCGCGTTCAGACACCGCGAGGCCAAGATTCTTATCTGTCATCGTAATAACATAGTTGTTATCGATAAGAAACTTTTGGATCTTGTCCCTTTTAGGAGAGAACGCGTGCTTTCGCATCTCTTTAAGGGCTTCTTCCGGGATACTTGCGATCGTTTTAATAACGTACCGACGTCCCATTGAAAGGCCAAGTTCCATAAATTGCGGTAACATTGGAGGTTTCTCTTTCTTTTTAGAGCTTACTCCATAGTCTGGATCGAAAGGTTTATTCATGCCTTCTTTAAACAAAAAATAGATACGCCATCTTATTCTTCGTTGAAAATCATTCCATGCTTGCATGATCAGACTTTTAGAAGGCAGTGTAAAAAACATATAATTGAGTCCAAGAGATAAATCATTTGCTACATCAACAGGGACCGAAACACCAGGACTACAGTGTACACTAGATCTATACTGGCCAGCCAATAAGAATGAAATCGGGGTATTGAGGTGTACAAAAGAAACTGCGTCTGTTTTAGTCATGGTGAGTATATCGTCAGGAATAGAGTTGGGGAAGGCGGGTCTCACCGACGTAAATGATGCTACAGTAGACCGCGCGTCTAGGCTCTTGCCTTTCCCTTTCCCTTTGGATCGTTGTTCTTGACGGGAGCTCTCCCCTTCCCTTTCTTCTTGTTGTCGACCTTGTTGGAAGCCTTGGTTTGAGGCTTCCTCTGCGAAGGCGTCGACGACGACTTGGGTTTCGAAGGGCCAGCTTTCCTGGCCTGAGGTTGAGGAGCCTTGGACGAATTCTGGCCAGACAAAGTCTGGGTAATTAGAGTAATAATTAGTGTCCAGAATTATGGGTGAAGGGTTACGAAAACTTGCCTTCTTGCCCACAGATCCAAGGTTGAGCTTTTTGAGACGTGCATTCAAGCCCTTATCAATAAGGGATTGAATCGATGGACCTGGTTTGGTCGCATCGGCCATCTCGACATCGGCTGTTGCCGCAGTCGTCCGCTTTTTCTCAATCTTAATTGCCAAGACGCGGTGGCGCATGTTGACAATCTGTTTGATATGAGAAAAGATCGCCGGCAGTATAGTTTGCAGCGCACTGCATTCGGCTTTCTTTTGCGGAGACACTACCCACTCTGCTATACGTCGAACTCCCTTGTTGTCTGTAGAGAAAACAGGGAGCTTGTAGCTGGATTTGCGATCATCGTAAGTTGCCTTAACGATGAGGGCAGCAGCTTCGTAGCAAGAGTTGAGCGCGCATTTATCATCCCAAAAAGCCAGCTCGTCCTTTTTCGCCTGAACGGCGCCGTCGTTAATTGCCTTTTGGAAGGCATCACGAGCGGAAGAGAACGTAGTGGAGACTCGAAGAGCCTCCGCTGACCCGGCATCCGCGAATTCCTTCGTAAGTTGGAACTCGGGTGCCTTCACCTTAAGGCGATTGGGCGTGTTGCCTGCGCTAACGGCAGATTCAAGGCGCTCGAGGCTAGCCTTGACTGTTTCCCTCTTATCGCACCACGATGCGAGGTTGTGGAGAAACTCCCTAAGGGCAGCACGATAGTCAAAAAAGACGCAGTCTATGACTTGGTCAACGGAGCGGCACTCAGCTATTTTTTTGATGACCACAGTGGCCAGCTCGTCGATCAGAGCGTTATGGCGGCCTGCTTCATCGTTGACGCCGAAGACGGTGTTGTTGACGACGGCCTGGGTGAGTGCGTCCAGGGTGGGGGACATGGCACGAGAGAAAGCAGCAGAATATTGGGATGACATAGTGGCTGATGGGTGATAGCAAAGTCGTTGGGTTTAGGGGGGGAGCGAGCACCGAGCGAAGCGAGGTGCGAGCGACTAGTTTAAACTGGGAGTTAAAATGGAAAGAAGCCAGAGGGCTGTTGGGGGATCCCAACAACCAGCCCTTTCGTCTTTATAGACTCTTCAGTGGCTATTCTTAGAAGGAATGTTCTAGACATCCGATGACAGCGCGTGAAGTGATGCTGCGCAGCTGTCATGTATCTTACCGACTATCACAAATCTGTCAATGTTTATTGTCAAGTTAGACAGGTCTCTGATGAACAGAGTGTCACGGGTCAATGTGGCACATGGTAACCTGTCAAAAGTGGATCCAACACTTTTGTTCTTTGACATCGTGGGTTATTGACTGTGATGTGAATCACATGGATATAGAGTACTCTGGTTACGTGGCTCCGAGTAACCGCGACATGGGAATATTCACATGTCTAGAGTATAAATAGCTTACCTGGGTCCTTACCTAACAATCAATTGATTGATTGTTGTGAATCTTAATTGGACAGTTCATGATCCGGTCCATCAAAAATGTTTCCACGGTACTAAGGAACTTTTCCCGAGTGTCAGGGTTTCTCCAGTTTCCCCTCTTTATCTTCACAGAATTATCTTATCCTTTCATTATCTTATCAATTATCTGATTAGATAGTTTATTTCTTTCATCACAGCCTTTTTGCTCCACTTCTTTCTAGTAAATTCTATATGATTCCTAGTCTTACTCATCCTTTTTCTATATGATGTCACTTTTATTCTTTAACCTTCCTTTATGATGTAATGTAGGGAATATTCTAGAATAGCTGTAGAGTATAAATACTGGACTTGTAGGTAGCTGTAGCTTCAGCTTCAATCTCTTAGGATATCCACTATCATTGGTGTGATCTCTTAGAATCATTGAATCTCTCTCACACTCTTATTCTCTCTTTGCTCTCTTATTCTCCCTCTACTCTCTCTCTCTCTCCCTTGCTTGATCTTTGTTGGTGGCCTTGTCACACTGATTATAGTGTTGCCCTGACAGAAGATTGAAGCTCTCTCAAGACAACTCCACCATCTCTTTTTCAACACCACACTCTTCACCTCTTCAACCTCTTCAACATCATCACCTCAACCTTCTTCCTCCACTTCCAACCCACCAACCTCTTCATCAACCTCTTCACCAATCTTCTTACCAACCTCTACATCTCCACCAATCTTCAACATCCTCCTCAAGACCTTTCCTCAAGACCTTTCCTCAAGACCTTTGGCTCATCATCTTTCCTACTCTCTGTTGTGTGCTGTGTGTGAACTTAGTAGATAGGGATACCAACTGTTGGGGCAGACACAGTCCTACTAGTGTTCTGTTTTTGGTGGTCTAGGAAATATCCAGTAACCCTGTGATCCTAGGTTTAGAGCCCTGAGTGGTGTGACAACTGGGTATCCAGTAGATAGATATTTTTTTAGAATACTTAGTATAGTTTCAAGGGCACTTTTAGTAGATAGCTTCTCCCACACACACATCAGAGAGCCTACCTACCCCTACCCATGGACATGGACCCCTCCCAATTGCCTCCCACCACTCCTTCTGTGGAAGAGCTCATGCATCAGGTCCAGCTCCTTACCCAAGAGTTGAATTTTCTTAGACAGCAGCAGCAGTCATCATCCACTCCACCACACCCTCAGCAACCAGTCAGTCAGTCACCATCATCACCACCACCACCACCACCTGCTGCTCTAGATATTCACTCTTTCCCTACCCCTCATGTTGCCCCTTCCTGTTCACACTCTGTCATTAAAGTCTCACCTCCAGATCCATTTGATGGTTCTATGGAGAAGGCAGAAAACTTCCTCAGTCAGCTCAAATTATATTTCTATGGGAAAGGGATTACAGATGACTTTCAGAAAGTTATTTGTGCTCTATCTCATATGAAAGGAGGTACTGCTGGGAAGTGGGCATATGAGAAGACTAAAGTAATAGACAATGCTCAGTCCCAAGAAGGTCTTTGGGCTGACTTTGTTTATGAATTTAGGGAAGTGTTTGCAGATCCAGACCCCTCCAACACAGCTAAGCATAAAATGCACATGCTCAAGCAAGGCAGACAGACTGCTGATGAGTATGTTGCTAGCTTCAGGGCTCTGATCTCAGATACTGGGTATAATGATGCTGCTTTGGTAGACCAATTCAAGGCTGGGCTCAATGAAACTCTCAGGAATGCAGTCTACTATGTTCCTGACATGCCCAAAACCTTGGATGAATGGATTAAATGGAGTACTAGGCTAGATAGGCAGTGGAGACAGAGTGAGGCCTTTACCAAGTCTCTTTCCTCCTCCTCATCTTCTCCCTTTCTTAAAGCCCCAACTCCCAAGGCTGTTCCTAAGCCTACTCCAAATCCTCCAGTCTTTTCCAACAGCAGCTCAAGGACCTTTGGTGCTCAGGCAAAGCAACCAGATGTAGTTTCCATGGAGGTTGACTCTGGATGGAAGTCAGTTAGGCCAATTGTTTGCTTCAAGTGCAGAAAGCCTGGTCATAAGGCTGTAAACTGCAGGTCATCAGTTAACATCAATGCTATGACCCATGAAGAACTGGCTGACTACTTTGGGAAATTAATCTTGGAAGGCAAGGAGCAGAAAGATGAGGAAAAGAAAAATTTTTAGAAGCACCATTGGTGAAAGACATGTCCCAATGGAATAGATTTAATGTACTAGAAAATGAAATTGACAGACTTGATCCTCAGTCTTCAGATTCTGGTGCAGAAATCATGTCTTCTTCTTCCTCTCTTTCTACCTTCCCTGAAAAGATCTACATCCTCAACCATAATCCTAAAACCTCTACCCATTTGTCTGTCATCTTAAAGACAATGGACACAGAGAAAAGGTTATCTGTTGATGCTTTGCTTGATTCTGGAGCTACTGGCCTCTTTCTGCATTCTGGTTTTGTGAAGTATCATAATCTCAACACAAGGAAACTTCCTAGAGCCATTCCAGTCTATAATGTTGATGGTACTCTCAACAAGAGTGGCTCTATCCATGAGGAAGTAGACTTAATTATGGTACACAAGAACCATACAGAAAGGGCCACCTTTGCTGTTTGTGACTTGGGAGACAAATCTGCTATCATTGGACATACTTGGCTTTGGCACCATAATCCAGATGTTGATTGGAAGACAGGGGATGTTCAGTTTATTAGATGTCCCTCTGACTGCCAAATGGAAGCCAAAAGAGCCAGAAGAAAGAGGCAGAGAATAGCTGCAGTCAAAAGGAGGAAACTCCCTCAATTTGATGAAGAAGAAGATGATTCTATTGAAGATTCTTCTGATTCTGAGATTGAGCCTGAGGACAGAATTTTCATCTCATACCTTCATCCTCAGAAGCAGTCTATTAATGCTACTTCTACTATGTCTCAAAGATTAGCAGAAGAGTCTCATCAGCAAGCTGATTCTCCTAAGAAAACCTTTGAAGAAACTGTCCCTAAGCACTATCACCAGTTTAAAGGTGTTTTTTCAAAGGAATCTTTTGATAGGCTACCAGACAGGAAGCCTTGGGATCATGCTATTGAGCTGAAACCTGGTTCTGAACCTTATAGATCCAAGATTTATCCTCTCTCTCCCAATGAACAAAAGGAACTTGATGCCTTTTTAGAGGAAAATCTGAAGTCTGGCAGGATTAGACCCTCCAAGTCACCTATGGCCTCCCCTGTATTCTTTGTCAAGAAGAAGGATGGATCTCTTAGGCTTGTCCAGGACTATAGGAAACTGAATGAAATGACCATCAAGAACTCCTACCCCCTTCCATTGATTTCTGACATTATCACCAAACTCAGCAAAGCCAAATACTTCACCAAACTTGATGTTAGGTGGGGATTTAACAATGTCAGAATCAAAAAGGGAGATGAATGGAAAGCAGCCTTTAGAACCAATAGAGGGCTGTTTGAACCATTGGTCATGTTCTTTGGTTTAACCAATAGTCCTGCTACCTTCCAAACTATGATGAATGATATCTTTATTGAGCTCATTGATGGAAATGTTGTCATTGTCTACATGGATGACATTTTAATTTTCACTGAGACTCTTGATCATCATAGAGAGGTAGTCAAGCAAGTTCTGCAAATCCTAGAACAGAACAAACTCTACCTTAAAGCAGAGAAATGTGAATTTGAAAAGGAAAAGATTGAATATCTTGGACTAATCATTTCACAAGGCAGGATTGAGATGGATCCTGTCAAGGTAGAGGGAGTTTCTAAATGGCCTGAACCTGAAAATGTCAAGGATGTCCAATCATTCTTGGGATTTGTTAATTTTTATAGAAGGTTCATAGAGGATTTTGCAGACATTGCTAAGCCCCTTCATGAATTGACAAAGAAAGGAACAGTCTGGAGATGGAGTCTTAGACAGCAGGAAGCCTTTGACCAGTTAAAGAAGAAAGTCACTTCTTCACCTGTCTTGATTTTCCCTGATGATAACAAGCCATATAAAGTTGAAGCAGACAGTTCAGATTATGCTACTGGGGCTGTTTTATCTCAGGAAGGATCAGATGGGAAATGGCATCCTGTAGCCTTTATGTCTAAGAGTCTATCTGAAGTAGAAAGGAATTATGAGATCCATGACAAAGAGATGCTGGCTATTATCAGAGCACTAGATGAATGGAGACATTATCTTGAAGGAACCCAACATCCCTTTGAGATTTGGACAGACCACAAAAACTTAGAGTACTTTATGGTTGCCCAAAAGCTCAGCAGAAGGCAAGCCAGATGGTCACTCTTCCTGTCCAGATTTGATTTTACTCTTCATCATAGGCCTGGTAAAAGATCTCTTAAGCCAGATGCTTTGTCTAGGAGACCAGATCATAAAAAGGGAGAGAATGATAACCAAAATGTAGTTCTCCTCAAACCTTCCTACTTTAAAATCCAGGCTCTCAAGCAGGGTCATGCTACCATTACTGGTGCAGAAAATGATCTTCTTAAGAAGATTAGAGAAGCTAAGGAGATGGATGAAAAGGTGGTCAAGGCAGTTCAGGAGCTCAAGAAATCTTCTACCAAGAAGATTGAAGGACAGGAATGGTCAGAAGAACAAGGCCTTATTCTCTACAGGGGGAAGGTGTATGTTCCCAAGGACAAAGATCTTAGAAGAAAGATTGTGGAACTGCACCATGATGCCTTCATTGCTGGACATCCAGGGAAATGGAAGACAATTGAGCTAGTCTCTAGGAATTATTGGTGGCCAGGAATGTCACATTTTATTGCAGCCTATACCAGAGGTTGTGATAGATGCAACAGAACCAAAACCTTTCCAGCCAAACCTCTTGGCCTCTTGATTCCTACTGAGATTCCCTCTGATGTCTGGCAATGCATCTCTGTGGACTTTATTATGGGATTACCAGAATGTCAAGGGTATAATGCCATTATGGTGGTTGTGGATAGACTTAGTAAAATGATCCACATTATCCCTACTACAGATGAAGTCACTTCTGAAGGGACAGCCAGACTATACAGAGATTATGTCTGGAAACACCATGGCTTACCCATTAAAATTCTGTGTGATAGAGGTCCACAATTTGTCTCAAGGTTTATGAAAGAACTCAACTCAATACTTGGTATCCAGACAGCCTCATCTACAGCCTATCATCCCCAAACTGATGGTCAGACTGAAAGAGTTAACCAAGAAATTGAGCAGTATCTTAGACTCTTTATAAACCATAAACAAGATGATTGGGTTGAATGGTTAGCTCTAGCTGAATTCTCTTATAACAATAGAGTTCAGGCTTCAACCAGGCAGACACCATTCATGCTCAATAATGGCAGACATCCCAGAATGGGCACTGAACCCCTTAGAGATAGTAAAATGGACACTGTGAATACCTTTGTGAAAAATATGGAAGAAGCCAGGAAAGAAGCAGAGTCTGCACTTAGAAAAGCTGCTGATGATATGGCTAAATTCTATAATAGACACAGAGGTACTCCAACTCAGTACAAAGTTGGGGATTTGGTATGGTTGGATGGCAAGGACCTCAAAACTGATAGGCCCTCCAAGAAATTGGATGATAAAAGATATGGGCCTTACAAAATTACCAAAGTTATTAGCCCTAATGCCTATGAGCTTAAGCTGCCATCTACCATGAAAATCCATCCAGTGTTCAATGTGGTTAAACTTCTACCTTATCACCCAGATATTGTAGGAAGAAAGCCTCCTTCTAGACCACCTCCTGTCATTCAAGGAGAAAATCCTGAGTGGGAAGTTGAATTTATCAAGGACAGCAGACTTTTTAGAAACAAACTTCAATATTTGGTCAAGTGGAAGAACTATCCTAATGAAGAATGCACTTGGGAGCCTGCAGAGCATTTAAAAAATGCTTCTAAGGCTATCAAGGACTTCCATGCCAAACATCCTTCAGCACCTAGAAGGATTTCTGCTGTGACCTTTGATAGACTTTCTTTCACTCCTATTATTAACTTTACTGAACCTCCTCCTCTTCTTAAACCCTCTAAACTAACCCATCCATGTGCACATTGTGGAAAATGTGCCTTAGAGAGGGGGTGATGTCAGGGTTTCTCCAGTTTCCCCTCTTTATCTTCACAGAATTATCTTATCCTTTCATTATCTTATCAATTATCTGATTAGATAGTTTATTTCTTTCATCACAGCCTTTTTGCTCCACTTCTTTCTAGTAAATTCTATATGATTCCTAGTCTTACTCATCCTTTTTCTATATGATGTCACTTTTATTCTTTAACCTTCCTTTATGATGTAATGTAGGGAATATTCTAGAATAGCTGTAGAGTATAAATACTGGACTTGTAGGTAGCTGTAGCTTCAGCTTCAATCTCTTAGGATATCCACTATCATTGGTGTGATCTCTTAGAATCATTGAATCTCTCTCACACTCTTATTCTCTCTTTGCTCTCTTATTCTCCCTCTACTCTCTCTCTCTCTCCCTTGCTTGATCTTTGTTGGTGGCCTTGTCACACTGATTATAGTGTTGCCCTGACACCGAGGTACTAAGTAACTTTTCCCATGTACTAAATTAGATCCGGCCCTTCACAATCACATGCCGTTCGGAAGTTCACACGCCTACCTTACTTCCTACTAAGGTTAGACTTAGTTAGCTTAGGGTTGGGGTTAGGTTAGGGCTTAGGGTTTAGGGGGGGAGCGAGCACCGAGCGAAGCGAGGTGCGAGCGACTTGTTTAAACTGTGAGTTAAATGGAAAGAAGGCCAGAGGGCTGTTGGGGGGTACCAACAACCAGCCCTTTCGTCTTTATAGACTCTTCAGTGGCTATTCTTAGAAGGAATGTTCTAGACATCCGATGACAGCGCGTGAAGTGATGCTGTGCAGCTGTCATGTATCTTACCGACTATCACAAATCTGTCAATGTTTATTGTCAAGTTAGACAGGTCTCTGATGAACAGAGTGTCACGGGTCAATGTGGCACATGGTAACCTGTCAAAAGTGGATCCAACACTTTTGTTCTTTGACATCGTGGGTTATTGACTGTGATGTGAATCACATGGATATAGATTACTCTGGTTACGTGGCTCCGAGTAACCGCGACATGGGAATATTCACATGTCAAGAGTATAAATAGCTTACCTGGGTCCTTACCTAACAATCAATTGATTGATTGTTGTGAATCTTAATTGGACAGTTCATGATCCGGTCCATCAAAAATGTTTCCACGGTACTAAGGAACTTTTCCCGAAGTACTAAGTAACTTTTCCCATGTACTAAATTAGATCCGGCCCTTCACAATCACATGCCGTTCGGAAGTTCACACGCCTACCTTACTTCCTACTAAGGTTAGACTTAGTTAGCTTAGGGTTGGGGTTAGGTTAGGGCTTAGGGTTTAGGGTTTAGGTTTAGGTTTAGCTATTTAATCCAATGTGTTGCTTGTAAGTAGATGTTTGTTACTTTATAGCAATGAATACTTACGGTTAGGGTTTTTTTCTAATGCTTTACGCCTTAAGCGCTAGTATTCTTTTCATCGGTTGTAAGATTTGGATATTCTGCCGAATTCTGGATGTTCCCTCTCTTGTGAGATTGAACGTCTATGAAGTATTATCTCGTTATCGCTTTCGATACTTATCTGTTCAGCAGCTTCAACTAGAGCAGAATGATAAGTTTCATTAACGTTTTGAGTTTCGGGAACAACACCACCTTTTTCGGCAATGTCTTCATCCAGTTTACGAAAAACTGTTTTCTTCCACACATTTGCAAGGTCGAAAAGATTAGTATTGCGCTTTCGCGATACTATCCAACGACTTCCGAGTAGTCCTATCTTCCTCAAATCCGGTACGAACTCAGTTTCTCCGTCCACGAGGATCTGTGTGAACAGCTCCGGGCGAACATCATCGAGGTCGTGAACGTAATTTGGATCTGGTTTGATAAGGGGTCTGGACGAGTCTACACTATACAGACCTTTCTCGGCATGTTCATACCATGCCGACCAGTACTCGGTAACAGTTTTTCCAAGTTCAGCAGCTGAAAACCAATTCCATACCTGATCAAACCTGGTTTTAAGTACAAGAATGGATTCGTCGTGCTCTGCGATTCGTAAAGCGAATCGCTTTTCCCAACGTTCTTGTATATTCTTCTTACACCAAGACATGACTAGGTTTTCGGGATAACCGCGCATCAAATAGAGAGCGTTAAGGTCTCTAATTGCTCCAATGTAGATTTCCTTGGTACTACATAGCACGGCTAACCTGGATAACTCTCCAATGTAAACGCCACGTTTGACGTCTAAAGGATGATGTGATACCCATGGAACTCGTTCTCGGTTGTTTCCTGTCTTGACAAAAGGCTTCCAATGAAGTTTTCCAGACTCCTTGAATATGAAAGCATCGAGAAATTGACATCCCGACGAGGAAACAGCCCATTCGATAACACAACCATCGAACTTTATTGTTTCTTTAATTAAATTAAGTGCAAGTGCTTCGGACTCGGCGTAAACAATTGCAAAACAATCGTCGATGTACCTTCCATAGAAGGCCACATTAGGGTGGTCTAAGATTTTTGACTTTATTTCAAAATGGGCTCCAAAGAGGTTAGCAAGGTCCGGAGAATCCGCGACGCCCATTGCGAGGCCATTTTTTTGTCTAAAATATCTAGACCCATGTTGTGTTATCAATTGCGTATTGCCAATCTCGATAGCACGTTTAAAGATGCCCAATTTAACCAAGTTATTCTCTAACGAATTTGGATTAATATGGGCTAATGCAGTGTTTTCTTCCGAAGCATTGAGTAACCATTCCTCGTACATACTACAAACGATTTCGATGCACAAGTCCAACGGAATATTGGGATAGAAAGCAACTACATCCCCGGTGACAAAATACCATTGTCGTTTGGGGTCTATACGCAATTGGCTTAATCTCGTAAAGAGATCCTTCGTTCCGTGAATGATTGAAGGAGTCGATTTAATAATCGGCTTAAGCTCTTTTGATACAAACTTGGCTGCAGGATTAAATACTACAGAGTGACACGGAATTATGGGCCTAAATCCAGTAGGTTTCTTGTGGATTTTAGGTATACCATGAAATTGAGGATACTTGAACGATGATCCGTCTTCCGGTACATTCGATAGAAAGAATCGAGACAACCCAAGTTCAAATAGAAACAGATGTTCATCTTCGACGGTACGTGCAAGAGTTTGCATCTGGATCATTTTGCTCTTCATTACTTCTTGCGCAACTTCGAATTCTAACTCTTCATAGTTACGTTCATCTTCAAGAAGATTGAGCTCATTCCTTAATATCCAGTCGCGTTCAGACACCGCGAGGCCAAGATTCTTATCTGTCATCGTAATAACATAGTTGTTATCGATAAGAAACTTACGGATCTTGTCCCTTTTAGGAGAGAACGCGTGCTTTCGCATCTCCGTAAGGGCTTCTTCCGGGATACTTGCGATCGTGCGTTGCACGTACCGACGTCCCATCGAAAGGCCAAGTTCCATGTATTGCGGTAATACTGGAGGTTTCTCTTTCTTTTTTGAGCTTACTCCGTAATCTGGATCAAAAGGTTTGTTCATGCCTTCCTTAAACAAAAAATAGATACGCCATCTTATTCTTCGTTGAAAATCATTCCATGCTTGCATGATCAGACTTTGAGAAGGCAGAGTAAAAAACATATAATTGAGTCCGAGCGACAAATCATTTGCTATATCTACAGGGACCACCACACCAGGACTACAGTGTACACTACTACGATACTGGCCAGCCAACAAGAATGAGATCGGCGTATGTAAGTGTACAAAAGAAACTGCGTCTGTTTTAGTCATGGTGAGTATATCGTCAGGAATAGAGTTGGGGAAGGCGGGTCTTACCGACGTAAAAGGTACTACATTAGACCGCGCGTCTAGGCTCTTGCCTTTCCCTTTCCCTTTGGATCGTTCTTGACGGGAGCTCTCCCCTTCCCTTTCTTCTTGTTGTCGACCTTGTTGGAAGCCTTGGTTTGGGGCTTCTTCTGCGAAGGCGTCGACGAGGGTTTGAATTTCGAAGGGCCAGCTTTCTTGGCCTGAGGTTGAGGAGCCTTGGACGAATTCTGGCCAGACAAAGTCTGGGTAATTAGAATAGTAATTAGTATCCAGAATTATGGGTGAAGGGTTACGAGAACTTGCCTTCTTGCCCACAGATCCAAGGTTGAGCTTCTTGAGACGTGCATTCAAGCCCTTATCAATAAGGGATTGAATCGATGGACCTGGTTTGGTCGCATCGGCCATCTCGACATCGGCTGTTGCCGCAGTCGACCGCTTTTTCTCAATCTTGATTGCCAAAGCGCGGTGGCGCAAGTTGACAATCTGTTTGATATGAGAGAAGATGGCTGGCAAAATGGTTTGCAATGCGCTGCATTCAGCCTTCTTCTGCGGTGACACTACCCAATCTGTTATTCGACGAACTCCCTTGTTGTCTGTAGAGAAAACGGGGAGCTTATAGCTGGATTTGCGATCATCGTAAGTTGTCTTAACGATGAGGGCAGCAGCTTCATAACAGTTATTGAGTGCGCATTTATCATCCCAAAAGGCCAGTTCGTCCTTTTTCGCCTGAATGGCGCCGTCGTTGATTGCCTTTTGGAAGACATCACGAGCGGTGGAGAACGTAGAGGAAACTCGAAGAGCTTCCGCTGACCCGGCATCCGCGAATTCCTTCGTAAGTTGGAACTCGGGAGCCTTCACCCGAAGGCGATTGGGGGTGTTGCCTGCGCTAACGGCAAGTTCAAGGCGCTCGAGGCTAGCCTTGACTGTTTCCCTCTTATCGCACCACGATGCGAGGTTGAGGAGAAACTCCCTAAGGGCAGCACGATAGTCAAAAAAGACGCAGTCTACAATCTGGTCAATGGAGCGGCACTCAGCTATTTTCTTGATGACGACAGTGGCCAACTCGTCGATGAGGGCGTTGTGGCGGCCAGCTTCGTCGTTGACGCCAAAAACTGTGTTGTTGACGACAGCCTGGGTGAGTGCGTCCAGGGTGGGGGACATGGCACGAGAGAAGGCAGCAGAGTAAGTGGAAGACATGGTAGCTGTTGGGTAATAGCAAAGTCGTTGGGTTTAGGGGGGGAGCGAGCACCGAGCGAAGCGAGGTGCGAGCGACTTGTTTAAACTGTGAGTTAAATGGAAAGAAGGCCAGAGGGCTGTTGGGGGGTACCAACAACCAGCCCTTTCGTCTTTATAGACTCTTCAGTGGCTATTCTTAGAAGGAATGTTCTAGACATCCGATGACAGCGCGTGAAGTGATGCTGTGCAGCTGTCATGTATCTTACCGACTATCACAAATCTGTCAATGTTTATTGTCAAGTTAGACAGGTCTCTGATGAACAGAGTGTCACGGGTCAATGTGGCACATGGTAACCTGTCAAAAGTGGATCCAACACTTTTGTTCTTTGACATCGTGGGTTATTGACTGTGATGTGAATCACATGGATATAGATTACTCTGGTTACGTGGCTCCGAGTAACCGCGACATGGGAATATTCACATGTCAAGAGTATAAATAGCTTACCTGGGTCCTTACCTAACAATCAATTGATTGATTGTTGTGAATCTTAATTGGACAGTTCATGATCCGGTCCATCAAAAATGTTTCCACGGTACTAAGGAACTTTTCCCGAAGTACTAAGTAACTTTTCCCATGTACTAAATTAGATCCGGCCCTTCACAATCACATGCCGTTCGGAAGTTCACACGCCTACCTTACTTCCTACTAAGGTTAGACTTAGTTAGCTTAGGGTTGGGGTTAGGTTAGGGCTTAGGGGGGGAGCGAGCACCGAGCGAAGCGAGGTGCGAGCGACTAATTTAAACTGTGAGTTAAATGGGTTTAGGGTTTAGGGTTTAGGGTTTAGGGTTTAGGGTTTAGGGTTTAGGGTTTAGGGTTTAGGGTTTAGGGGGGGAGCGAGCACCGAGCGAAGCGAGGTGCGAGCGACTAGTTTAAACTGTGAGTTTGAAATAGAAAGAAGGCCAGAGGGCTGTTTGGGGGTACAAACGGCCAGCCCTTTCGTCTTTATAGACTCTTCAGTGGCTATTCTTAGAAGGAATGTTCTGGAACATCCGATGACAGCGCGTGAAGTGATGCTGCGCAGCTGTCATGTATCTTACCGACTATCACAAATCTGTCAATGTTTATTGTCAAGTTAGACAGGTCTCTGATGAACAGAGTGTCACGGGTCAATGTGGCACATGGTAACCTGTCAAAAGTGGATCCAACACTTTTGTTCTTTGACATCGTGGGTTATTGACTGTGATGTGAATCACATGGATATAGATTACTCTGGTTACGTGGCTCCGAGTAACCGCGACATGGGAATATTCACATGTCTAGAGTATAAATAGCTTACCTGGGTCCTTACCTAACAATCAAAAAATAGAATGATTGATTGTTGTGAATCTTAATTGGACAATTCATGATCCGGTCCATCAAAAATGTTTCCACGGTACTAAGGAACTTTTCCCGAAGTACTAAGTAACTTTTCCCATGTACTAAATTAGATCCGGCCCTTCACAATCACATGCCGTTCGGAAGTTCACACGCCTACCTTACTTCCTACTAAGGTTAGACTTAGTTAGCTTAGGGTTGGGGTTAGGTTAGGGCTTAGGGTTTAGGGTTTAGGGTTTAGGTTTAGGTTTAGCTATTCAATCCAATGTGTTGCTTGTAAGTAGATGTTTGTTACTTTATAGCAATGAATACTTACGGTTAGGGTTTTTTTCTAATGCTTTACGCCTTAAGCGCTAGTATTCTTTTCATCGGTTGTAAGATTTGGATATTCTGCCGAATTCTGGATGTTCCCTCTCTTGTGAGATTGAACGTCTATGAAGTATTATCTCGTTATCGCTTTCGATACTTATCTGTTCAGCAGCTTCAACTAGAGCAGAATGATAAGTTTCATTAACGTTTTGAGTTTCGGGAACAACACCACCTTTTTCGGCAATGTCTTCATCCAGTTTACGAAAAACTGTTTTCTTCCACACATTTGCAAGGTCGAAAAGATTAGTATTGCGCTTTCGCGATACTATCCAACGACTTCCGAGTAGTCCTATCTTCCTCAAATCCGGTACGAACTCAGTTTCTCCGTCCACGAGGATCTGTGTGAACAGCTCCGGGCGAACATCATCGAGGTCGTGAACGTAATTTGGATCTGGTTTGATAAGGGGTCTGGACGAGTCTGCACTATACAGACCTTTCTCGGCATGTTCATACCATGCCGACCAGTACTCGGTAACAGTTTTTCCAAGTTCAGCAGCTGAAAACCAATTCCATACCTGATCAAACCTGGTTTTAAGTACAAGAATGGATTCGTCGTGCTCTGCGACTCGTAAAGCAAATCGCTTTTCCCAACGTTCTTGTATATTCTTCTTACACCAAGACATGACTAGGTTTTCGGGATAACCGCGCATCAAATAGAGAGCGTTAAGGTCTCTAATTGCTCCGATGTAGATTTCCTTGGTACTACATAGCACGGCTAACCTGGATAACTCTCCAATGTAAACGCCACGTTTGACGTCCAAAGGATGATGTGATACCCATGGAACTCGTTCTCGGTTGTTTCCTGTCTTGACAAAAGGCTTCCAATGAAGTTTTCCAGACTCCTTGAATATGAAAGCATCGAGAAATTGACATCCCGACGAGGAAACAGCCCATTCGATAACACAACCATCGAACTTTATTGTTTCTTTAATAAGATTAAGTGCAAGTGCTTCGGACTCGGCGTAAACAATTGCGAAACAATCGTCGATGTACCTTCCATAGAAGGCCACGTTTGGGTGGTCCAAGATTTTTGACTTTATTTCAAAATGGGCTCCAAAGAGGTTAGCAAGGTCCGGAGAATCCGCGACGCCCATTGCGAGGCCATTTTTTTGTCTAAAATATCTAGACCCATGTTGTGTTATCAATTGCGTATTGCCAATCTCGATAGCACGTTTAAAGATGCCCAATTTAACCAAGTTATTCTCTAACGAATTTGGCTTAATGTGGGCTAATGTAGTGTTTTCTTCCGAAGTGTTGAGTAACCATTCCTCGTACATACTACAAACGATTTCGATGCACAAGTCCAACGGAATATTGGGATAGAAAGCAACTACATCTCCAGTGACAAAATACCATTGTCTTTTGGAGTCTATACGCAATTGGCTTAATCTCGTAAAGAGATCCTTCGTTCCGTGAATGATTGAAGGAGTCGATTTAATAATCGGCTTAAGCTCTTTTGATACAAACTTGGCTGCAGGATTAAATACTACAGAGTGACACGGAATTATGGGCCTAAATCCAGTAGGTTTCTTGTGGATTTTAGGTATACCATGAAATTGAGGATACTTGAACGATGATCCATCTTCCGGTACATTCGATAGAAAAAATCGAGACAACCCAAGTTCAAATAGAAACAGATGTTCATCTTCGACGGTACGTGCAAGAGTTTGCATCTGAATCATTTTGCTCTTCATAACTTCTTGAGCAACTTCGAATTCTAACTCTTCGTAGTTGCGTTCATCTTCAAGAAGATTGAGCTCGTTCCTTAATATCCAGTCGCGTTCAGACACCGCGAGGCCAAGATTCTTATCTGTCATCGTAATAACATAGTTGTTATCGATAAGAAACTTTTGGATCTTGTCCCTTTTAGGAGAGAACGCGTGCTTTCGCATCTCCTTGAGGGCTTCTTCCGGGATACTTGCGATCGTTTTAATAACGTACCGACGTCCCATTGAAAGGCCAAGTTCCATAAATTGCGGTAACATTGGAGGTTTCTCTTTCTTTTTAGAGCTTACTCCATAGTCTGGATCGAAGGGTTTATTCATGCCTTCCTTAAACAAAAAATAGATACGCCATCTTATTCTTCGTTGAAAATCATTCCATGCTTGCATGATCAGACTTTTAGAAGGCAGTGTAAAAAACATATAATTGAGTCCAAGAGATAAATCATTTGCTACATCAACAGGGACCGAAACACCAGGACTACAGTGTACACTAGATCTATACTGGCCAGCCAATAAGAATGAAATCGGGGTATTGAGGTGTACAAAAGAAACTGCGTCTGTTTTAGTCATGGTGAGTATATCGTCAGGAATAGAGTTGGGGAAGGCGGGTCTCACCGACGTAAATGATGCTACAGTAGACCGCGCGTCTAGGCTCTTGCCTTTCCCTTTCCCTTTGGATCGTTGTTCTTGACGGGAGCTCTCCCCTTCCCTTTCTTCTTGTTGTCGACCTTGTTGGAAGCCTTGGTTTGAGGCTTCCTCTGCAAAGGCGTCGACGACGACTTGGGTTTCGAAGGGCCAGCTTTTCTGGCCTGAGGTTGAGGAGCCTTGGACGAATTCGGGCCAGACAAAGTCTGGGTAATTAGAGTAATAATTAGTGTCCAGAATTATGGGTGAAGGGTTACGAAAACTTGCCTTCTTGCCCACAGATCCAAGGTTGAGCTTCTTGAGACGTGCATTCAAGCCCTTATCAATAAGGGATTGAATCGACGGACCTGGTTTGGTCGCGTCGGCCATCTCGACATCGGCTGTTGCCGCAGTCGTCCGCTTTTTCTCAATCTTAATTGCCAAGGCGCGGTGGCGCATGTTGACAATCTGTTTGATATGAGAAAAGATCGCCGGCAGTATAGTTTGCAGCGCACTGCATTCGGCTTTCTTTTGCGGAGACACTACCCACTCTGCTATACGTCGGACTCCCTTGTTGTCTGTAGAGAAAACAGGGAGCTTGTAGCTGGATTTGCGGTCATCGTAAGTTGCCTTAACGATGAGGGCAGCAGCTTCGTAGCAAGAGTTGAGCGCGCATTTATCATCCCAAAAGGCCAGCTCGTCCTTTTTCGCCTGAATGGCGCCGTCGTTAATCGTCTTTTGGAAGACGTCACGAGCGGTAGAGAACGTAGTGGAGACTCGAAGAGCCTCCGCTGACCCGGCATCCGCGAATTCCTTCGTGAGTTGGAACTCGGGCGCCTTCACCTTAAGGCGATTGGGCGTGTTGCCTGCGTTAACGGCAGATTCAAGGCGCTCGAGGCTAGCCTTGACTGTTTCCCTCTTGTCGCACCACGATGCGAGGTTGAGGAGAAACTCCCTGAGGGCAGCACGATAGTCAAAAAAGACGCAGTCTATGACTTGGTCAACGGAGCGGCACTCAGCTATTTTTTTGATGACCACAGTGGCCAGCTCGTCGATAAGAGCGTTATGGCGGCCTGCTTCATCGTTGACGCCGAAGACAGTGTTGTTGACGACGGCCTGGGTGAGTGCGTCCAGGGTAGGGGACATGGCACGAGAGAATGCAGCAGAGTATTGGGATGACATGGTAACTGATGGGTGATAGCAAAGTCGTTGGGTTTAGGGGGGGAGCGAGCACCGAGCGAAGCGAGGTGCGAGCGACTAGTTTAAACTGTGAGTTTGAAATAGAAAGAAGGCCAGCGGCTCGTGATTTTTTACGGGCGTGGACCAGTGCAAGCAATGGGCGCTACCGTACAGGCAAACGATCACTACATACCGCTCATGACAAAAGAGCAGGCTATTGCCTATTAAGTCCTTTACCAAGGGACACTCTCATGCCATTGGACATGGCAGGCTAATACCCTTTAAGCCCTTTACCAAGGGGCGCCACATCAGCCATTACAGCCACAGGTTCATTTCCGGCGACGAACTATTTGTCCATCCTTGTGTTAACTCCCTTTACTAAGGGGAGGCCGGGTCACCCGCGTTTTAAGCGGTTCTGGACTTCGGGCCGTCCTCGTAAGCAGCGAGGCGCGGTTTAGATACCAGATGTGGGTTTCCCCACTCCCAAGACTATATCTTAAGATCCGAAGACCCCACTACCACCTAGTCGTTGAACGCTTCCGTCGGCGTGACCGTTACGGATTCGCTGCTGATTATCCATTCCAGCTTTCGCTGAATCTTGGGGATTGTTACCATACCCGGTCGCCACCGGTGCCTAGGCTGTTTCCAGCGGTCGGCGGTACCCACAAGCTTTAGGACGTCCCAGCAATTCGGTAGTGTCGCCGGCTGCAACCGACTTGCCAGGAGCGTATCCAGCAGAGCTGGTCCTGACAACCCCCAGTGTACTCTCACCTGATGTCCATACCCATTGAAGAACTGCGCGCCCTCGAATTACAAAGTCATCATAGCTGGATAACCCCGCAGCTAGACTAAAACGAGTTTGTATGACCTCCGTAACCCAACATAGAAGGCGTGAGCGAGTGAAAGAAAAAGGGCCCCGCTTGCCGTGAGGCAGCCAACATGTCGATGAAACGTCCCCGAGTCAAGGGCAAGATCAGTGACGAAAGGGCTCCCGGATGAGTTGGGAAGGCACAAGCGGCAGGAGTTTGGGAGAGGACGAGTACTTGCGGCTCGTGATTTTTTACGGGCGTGGACCAGTGCAAGCAATGGGCGCTACCGTACAGGCAAACGATCACTACATACCGCTCATGACAAAAGAGCAGGCTATTGCCTATTAAGTCCTTTACCAAGGGACACTCTCATGCCATTGGACATGGCAGGCTAATACCCTTTAAGCCCTTTACCAAGGGGCGCCACATCAGCCATTACAGCCACAGGTTCATTTCCGGCGACGAACTATTTGTCCATCCTTGTGTTAACTCCCTTTACTAAGGGGAGGCCGGGTCACCCGCGTTTTAAGCGGTTCTGGACTTCGGGCCGTCCTCGTAAGCAGCGAGGCGCGGTTTAGATACCAGATGTGGGTTTCCCCACTCCCAAGACTATATCTTAAGATCCGAAGACCCCACTACCACCTAGTCGTTGAACGCTTCCGTCGGCGTGACCGTTACGGATTCGCTGCTGATTATCCATTCCAGCTTTCGCTGAATCTTGGGGATTGTTACCATACCCGGTCGCCACCGGTGCCTAGGCTGTTTCCAGCGGTCGGCGGTACCCACAAGCTTTAGGACGTCCCAGCAATTCGGTAGTGTCGCCGGCTGCAACCGACTTGCCAGGAGCGTATCCAGCAGAGCTGGTCCTGACAACCCCCAGTGTACTCTCACCTGATGTCCATACCCATTGAAGAACTGCGCGCCCTCGAATTACAAAGTCATCATAGCTGGATAACCCCGCAGCTAGACTAAAACGAGTTTGTATGACCTCCGTAACCCAACATAGAAGGCGTGAGCGAGTGAAAGAAAAAGGGCCCCGCTTGCCGTGAGGCAGCCAACATGTCGATGAAACGTCCCCGAGTCAAGGGCAAGATCAGTGACGAAAGGGCTCCCGGATGAGTTGGGAAGGCACAAGCGGCAGGAGTTTGGGAGAGGACGAGTACTTGAGGGCTGTTTGGGGGTACAAACGGCCAGCCCTTTCGTCTTTATAGACTCTTCAGTGGCTATTCTTAGAAGGAATGTTCTGGAACATCCGATGACAGCGCGTGAAGTGATGCTGCGCAGCTGTCATGTATCTTACCGACTATCACAAATCTGTCAATGTTTATTGTCAAGTTAGACAGGTCTCTGATGAACAGAGTGTCACGGGTCAATGTGGCACATGGTAACCTGTCAAAAGTGGATCCAACACTTTTGTTCTTTGACATCGTGGGTTATTGACTGTGATGTGAATCACATGGATATAGATTACTCTGGTTACGTGGCTCCGAGTAACCGCGACATGGGAATATTCACATGTCTAGAGTATAAATAGCTTACCTGGGTCCTTACCTAACAATCAAAAAATAGAATGATTGATTGTTGTGAATCTTAATTGGACAATTCATGATCCGGTCCATCAAAAATGTTTCCACGGTACTAAGGAACTTTTCCCGAAGTACTAAGTAACTTTTCCCATGTACTAAATTAGATCCGGCCCTTCACAATCACATGCCGTTCGGAAGTTCACACGCCTACCTTACTTCCTACTAAGGTTAGACTTAGTTAGCTTAGGGTTGGGGTTAGGTTAGGGCTTAGGGTTTAGGGTTTAGGGTTTAGGGTTTAGGGTTTAGGGTTTAGGGTTTAGGGTTTAGGGTTTAGGGTTTAGGGTTTAGGGGGGGAGCGAGCACCGAGCGAAGCGAGGTGCGAGCGACTTGTTTAAACTGTGAGTTAAATGGAAAGAAGGCCAGAGGGCTGTTGGGGGGTACCAACAACCAGCCCTTTCGTCTTTATAGACTCTTCAGTGGCTATTCTTAGAAGGAATGTTCTAGACATCCGATGACAGCGCGTGAAGTGATGCTGTGCAGCTGTCATGTATCTTACCGACTATCACAAATCTGTCAATGTTTATTGTCAAGTTAGACAGGTCTCTGATGAACAGAGTGTCACGGGTCAATGTGGCACATGGTAACCTGTCAAAAGTGGATCCAACACTTTTGTTCTTTGACATCGTGGGTTATTGACTGTGATGTGAATCACATGGATATAGATTACTCTGGTTACGTGGCTCCGAGTAACCGCGACATGGGAATATTCACATGTCAAGAGTATAAATAGCTTACCTGGGTCCTTACCTAACAATCAATTGATTGATTGTTGTGAATCTTAATTGGACAGTTCATGATCCGGTCCATCAAAAATGTTTCCACGGTACTAAGGAACTTTTCCCGAAGTACTAAGTAACTTTTCCCATGTACTAAATTAGATCCGGCCCTTCACAATCACATGCCGTTCGGAAGTTCACACGCCTACCTTACTTCCTACTAAGGTTAGACTTAGTTAGCTTAGGGTTGGGGTTAGGTTAGGGCTTAGGGTTTAGGGTTTAGGGTTTAGGTTTAGGTTTAGCTATTTAATCCAATGTGTTGCTTGTAAGTAGATGTTTGTTACTTTATAGCAATGAATACTTACGGTTAGGGTTTTTTTCTAATGCTTTACGCCTTAAGCGCTAGTATTCTTTTCATCGGTTGTAAGATTTGGATATTCTGCCGAATTCTGGATGTTCCCTCTCTTGTGAGATTGAACGTCTATGAAGTATTATCTCGTTATCGCTTTCGATACTTATCTGTTCAGCAGCTTCAACTAGAGCAGAATGATAAGTTTCATTAACGTTTTGAGTTTCGGGAACAACACCACCTTTTTCGGCAATGTCTTCATCCAGTTTACGAAAAACTGTTTTCTTCCACACATTTGCAAGGTCGAAAAGATTAGTATTGCGCTTTCGCGATACTATCCAACGACTTCCGAGTAGTCCTATCTTCCTCAAATCCGGTACGAACTCAGTTTCTCCGTCCACGAGGATCTGTGTGAACAGCTCCGGGCGAACATCATCGAGGTCGTGAACGTAATTTGGATCTGGTTTGATAAGGGGTCTGGACGAGTCTACACTATACAGACCTTTCTCGGCATGTTCATACCATGCCGACCAGTACTCGGTAACAGTTTTTCCAAGTTCAGCAGCTGAAAACCAATTCCATACCTGATCAAACCTGGTTTTAAGTACAAGAATGGATTCGTCGTGCTCTGCGATTCGTAAAGCGAATCGCTTTTCCCAACGTTCTTGTATATTCTTCTTACACCAAGACATGACTAGGTTTTCGGGATAACCGCGCATCAAATAGAGAGCGTTAAGGTCTCTAATTGCTCCAATGTAGATTTCCTTGGTACTACATAGTACGGCTAACCTGGATAACTCTCCAATGTAAACGCCACGTTTGACGTCTAAAGGATGATGTGATACCCATGGAACTCGTTCTCGGTTGTTTCCTGTCTTGACAAAAGGCTTCCAATGAAGTTTTCCAGACTCCTTGAATATGAAAGCATCGAGAAATTGACATCCCGACGAGGAAACAGCCCATTCGATAACACAACCATCGAACTTTATTGTTTCTTTAATTAAATTAAGTGCAAGTGCTTCGGACTCGGCGTAAACAATTGCAAAACAATCGTCGATGTACCTTCCATAGAAGGCCACATTAGGGTGGTCTAAGATTTTTGACTTTATTTCAAAATGGGCTCCAAAGAGGTTAGCAAGGTCCGGAGAATCCGCGACGCCCATTGCGAGGCCATTTTTTTGTCTAAAATATCTAGACCCATGTTGTGTTATCAATTGCGTATTGCCAATCTCGATAGCACGTTTAAAGATGCCCAATTTAACCAAGTTATTCTCTAACGAATTTGGATTAATATGGGCTAATGCAGTGTTTTCTTCCGAAGCATTGAGTAACCATTCCTCGTACATACTACAAACGATTTCGATGCACAAGTCCAACGGAATATTGGGATAGAAAGCAACTACATCCCCGGTGACAAAATACCATTGTCGTTTGGGGTCTATACGCAATTGGCTTAATCTCGTAAAGAGATCCTTCGTTCCGTGAATGATTGAAGGAGTCGATTTAATAATCGGCTTAAGCTCTTTTGATACAAACTTGGCTGCAGGATTAAATACTACAGAGTGACACGGAATTATGGGCCTAAATCCAGTAGGTTTCTTGTGGATTTTAGGTATACCATGAAATTGAGGATACTTGAACGATGATCCGTCTTCCGGTACATTCGATAGAAAGAATCGAGACAACCCAAGTTCAAATAGAAACAGATGTTCATCTTCGACGGTACGTGCAAGAGTTTGCATCTGGATCATTTTGCTCTTCATTACTTCTTGCGCAACTTCGAATTCTAACTCTTCATAGTTACGTTCATCTTCAAGAAGATTGAGCTCATTCCTTAATATCCAGTCGCGTTCAGACACCGCGAGGCCAAGATTCTTATCTGTCATCGTAATAACATAGTTGTTATCGATAAGAAACTTACGGATCTTGTCCCTTTTAGGAGAGAACGCGTGCTTTCGCATCTCCGTAAGGGCTTCTTCCGGGATACTTGCGATCGTGCGTTGCACGTACCGACGTCCCATCGAAAGGCCAAGTTCCATGTATTGCGGTAATACTGGAGGTTTCTCTTTCTTTTTTGAGCTTACTCCGTAATCTGGATCAAAAGGTTTGTTCATGCCTTCCTTAAACAAAAAATAGATACGCCATCTTATTCTTCGTTGAAAATCATTCCATGCTTGCATGATCAGACTTTGAGAAGGCAGAGTAAAGAACATATAATTGAGTCCGAGTGACAAATCATTTGCTATATCTACAGGGACCACCACACCAGGACTACAGTGTACACTACTACGATACTGGCCAGCCAACAAGAATGAGATCGGCGTATGTAAGTGTACAAAAGAAACTGCGTCTGTTTTAGTCATGGTGAGTATATCGTCAGGAATAGAGTTGGGGAAGGCGGGTCTTACCGACGTAAAAGGTACTACATTAGACCGCGCGTCTAGGCTCTTGCCTTTCCCTTTCCCTTTGGATCGTTCTTGACGGGAGCTCTCCCCTTCCCTTTCTTCTTGTTGTCGACCTTGTTGGAAGCCTTGGTTTGGGGCTTCTTCTGCGAAGGCGTCGACGAGGGTTTGAATTTCGAAGGGCCAGCTTTCTTGGCCTGAGGTTGAGGAGCCTTGGACGAATTCTGGCCAGACAAAGTCTGGGTAATTAGAATAGTAATTAGTATCCAGAATTATGGGTGAAGGGTTACGAGAACTTGCCTTCTTGCCCACAGATCCAAGGTTGAGCTTCTTGAGACGTGCATTCAAGCCCTTATCAATAAGGGATTGAATCGATGGACCTGGTTTGGTCGCATCGGCCATCTCGACATCGGCTGTTGCCGCAGTCGACCGCTTTTTCTCAATCTTGATTGCCAAAGCGCGGTGGCGCAAGTTGACAATCTGTTTGATATGAGAGAAGATGGCTGGCAAAATGGTTTGCAATGCGCTGCATTCAGCCTTCTTCTGCGGTGACACTACCCAATCTGTTATTCGACGAACTCCCTTGTTGTCTGTAGAGAAAACGGGGAGCTTATAGCTGGATTTGCGATCATCGTAAGTTGTCTTAACGATGAGGGCAGCAGCTTCATAACAGTTATTGAGTGCGCATTTATCATCCCAAAAGGCCAGTTCGTCCTTTTTCGCCTGAATGGCGCCGTCGTTGATTGCCTTTTGGAAGACATCACGAGCGGTGGAGAACGTAGAGGAAACTCGAAGAGCTTCCGCTGACCCGGCATCCGCGAATTCCTTCGTAAGTTGGAACTCGGGAGGTTAGGGTTTAGGGTTTAGGGTTTAGGGTTTAGGGGGGGAGCGAGCACCGAGCGAAGCGAGGTGCGAGCGACTAGTTTAAACTGTGAGTTTGAAATAGAAAGAAGGCCAGAGGGCTGTTGGGGGATCCCAACAACCAGCCCTTTCGTCTTTATAGACTCTTCAGTGGCTATTCTTTAGAAGGAATGTTCTAGACATCCGATGACAGCGCGTGAAGTGATGCTGCGCAGCTGTCATGTATCTTACCGACTATCACAAATCTGTCAATGTTTATTGTCAAGTTAGACAGGTCTCTGATGAACAGAGTGTCACGGGTCGATGTGGCACATGGTAACCTGTCAAAAGTGGATCCAACACTTTTGTTCTTTGACATCGTGGGTTATTGACTGTGATGTGAATCACATGGATATAGATTACTCTGGTTACGTGGCTCCGAGTAACCGCGACATGGGAATATTCACATGTCTAGAGTATAAATAGCTTACCTGGGTCCTTACCTAACAATCAAATAATAGAATGATTGATTGTTGTGAATCTTAATTGGACAGTTCATGATCCGGTCCATCAAAAATGTTTCCACGGTACTAAGGAACTTTTCCCGAAGTACTAAGTAACTTTTCCCATGTACTAAATTAGATCCGGCCCTTCACAATCACATGCCGTTCGGAAGTTCACACGCCTACCTTACTTCCTACTAAGGTTAGACTTAGTTAGCTTAGGGTTGGGGTTAGGTTAGGGTTTAGGGTTTAGGGTTTAGGGTTTAGGTTTAGCTATTTAATCCAAAGTGTTGCTTGTAAGTAGATGTTTGTTTCTTTATAGCAAGGAATACTTACGGTTAGGGTTTTTTTCTAATGCTTTACGCCTTACGCGCTAGTATTCTTTTCATCGGTTGTAAGATTTGGATATTCTGCCGAATTCTGGATGTTCCCTCTCTTGTGAGATTGAACGTCTATGAAGTATTATCTCGTTATCACTTTCGATACTTATCTGTTCAGCAGCTTCAACTAGAGCAGAATGATAAGTTTCATTAACGTTTTGAGTTTCGGGAACAACACCACCTTTTTCAGCGATGTTTTCATCCAGTTTACGAAAGACTGTTTTCTTCCACACATTTGCAAGGTCGAAAAGATTAGTATTGCGCTTTCGCGATACTATCCAACGACTTCCGAGTAGTCCTATCTTCCTCAAATCCGGTACGAACTCAGTTTCTCCGTCCACGAGGATCTGTGTGAACAGCTCCGGGCGAACATCATCGAGGTCGTGAACGTAATTTGGATCTGGTTTGATAAGGGGTCTGGACGAGTCTGCACTATACAGACCTTTCTCGGCATGTTCATACCATGCCGACCAGTACTCGGTAACAGTCTTTCCAAGTTCAGCAGCTGAAAACCAATTCCATACCTGATCAAATCTGGTTTTAAGTACAAGAATGGATTCGTCGTGCTCTGCGACTCGTAAAGCAAATCGCTTTTCCCAACGTTCTTGTATATTCTTCTTACACCAAGACATGACTAGGTTTTCGGGATAACCGCGCATCAAATAGGGTTTAGGGTTTAGGGTTTAGGGTTTAGGGTTTAGGGTTTAGGGTTTAGGGTTTAGGGTTTAGGGTTTAGGGGGGGAGCGAGCACCGAGCGAAGCGAGGTGCGAGCGACTTGTTTAAACTGTGAGTTAAATGGAAAGAAGGCCAGAGGGCTGTTGATTGTTATCAGCAGCCAGCCCTTTCGTCTTTATAGACTCTTCAGTGGCTATTCTTAGAAGGAATGTTCTGGAACATCCGATGACAGCGCGTGAAGTGATGCTGCGCAGCTGTCATGTATCTTACCGACTATCACAAATCTGTCAATGTTTATTGTCAAGTTAGACAGATCTCTGATGAACAGAGTGTCACGGGTCGATGTGGCACATGGTAACCTGTCAAAAGTGGATCCAACACTTTTGTTCTTTGACATCGTGGGTTATTGACTGTGATGTGAATCACATGGATATAAAATACTCTGGTTACGTGGCTCCGAGTAACCGTGACATGGGAATATTCTCATGTCAAGAGTATAAATAGCTTACCTGGGTCCTTACCTAACAATCAATTGATTGATTGTTGTGAATCTTAATTGGACAGTTCATGATCCGGTCCATCAAAAATGTTTCCACGGTACTAAGGAACTTTTCCCGAGGTACTAAGTAACTTTTCCCATGTACTAAATTAGATCCGGCCCTTCACAATCACATGCCTTTCGGAAGTTCACACGCCTACCTTACTTCCTACTAAGGTTAGACTTAGTTAGCTTAGGGTTGGGGTTAGGTTAGGGCTTAGGGTTTAGGGTTTAGGGTTTAGGTTTAGGTTTAGCTATTTAATCCAATGTGTTGCTTGTAAGTAGATGTTTGTTACTTTGTAGCAAGGAATACTTACGGTTAGGGTTTTTTTCTAATGCTTTACGCCTTACGCGCTAGTATTCTTTTCATCGGTTGTAAGATTTGGATATTCTGCCGAATTCTGGATGTTCCCTCTCTTGTGAGATTGAACGTCTATGAAGTATTATCTCGTTATCACTTTCGATACTTATCTGTTCAGCAGCTTCAACTAAAGCAGAATGATAAGTTTCATTAACGTTTTGAGTTTCGGGAACAACACCACCTTTTTCAGCGATGTCTTCATCCAGTTTACGAAAGACTGTTTTCTTCCACACATTTGTAAGGTCGAAAAGATTAGTATTGCGTTTTCGCGATACTATCCAACGACTTCCGAGTAGTCCTATCTTCCTCAAATCCGGTACGAACTCAGTTTCTCCGTCCACGAGGATCTGTGTGAACAGCTCCGGGCGAACATCATCGAGGTCGTGAACGTAATTTGGATCTGGTTTGATAAGGGGTCTGGACGAGTCTGCACTATACAAACCTTTCTCGGCATGTTCATACCATGCCGACCAGTACTCGGTAACAGTTTTTCCAAGTTCAGCAGCTGAAAACCAATTCCATACCTGATCAAATCTGGTTTTAAGTACAAGAATGGATTCGTCGTGCTCTGCGACTCGTAAAGCGAATCGCTTTTCCCAACGTTCTTGTATATTCTTCTTACACCAAGACATGACTAGGTTTTCGGGATAACCGCGCATCAAATAGAGAGCGTTAAGGTCTCTAATTGCTCCGATGTAGATTTCCTTGGTACTACATAGCACGGCTAACCTGGATAACTCTCCAATGTAGACGCCACGTTTGACGTCCAAAGGATGATGTGATACCCATGGAACTCGTTCTCGGTTGTTTCCTGTCTTGACAAATGGCTTCCAATGAAGTTTTCCAGACTCCTTGAATATGAAAGCATCGAGAAATTGACATCCCGACGAGGAAACAGCCCATTCGATAACACAACCATCGAACTTTATTGTTTCTTTAATAAGATTAAGTGCAAGTGCTTCGGACTCGGCGTAAACAATTGCGAAACAATCGTCGATGTACCTTCCATAGAAGGCCACGTTTGGGTGGTCTAAGATTTTTGACTTTATTTCAAAATGGGCTCCAAAGAGGTTAGCAAGGTCCGGAGAATCCGCGACGCCCATTGCGAGGCCATTTTTTTGTCTAAAATATCTAGACCCATGTTGTGTTATCAATTGCGTATTGCCAATCTCGATAGCACGTTTAAAGATGCCCAATTTAACCAAGTTATTCTCTAACGAATTTGGATTAATATGGGCTAATGCAGTGTTTTCTTCCGAAGCGTTGAGTAACCATTCCTCGTACATATTACAAACGATTTCGATGCACAAGTCCAACGGAATATTGGGATAGAAAGCAACTACATCCCCGGTGACAAAATACCATTGTCGTTTGGGGTCTATACGCAATTGGCTTAATCTCGTAAAGAGATCCTTCGTTCCGTGAATGATTGAAGGAGTCGATTTAATAATCGGCTTAAGCTCTTTTGATACAAACTTGGCTGCAGGATTAAATACTACAGAGTGACACGGAATTATGGGTCTAAATCCAGTAGGTTTTTTGTGGATTTTAGGTATACCATGAAATTGAGGATACTTGAACGATGATCCGTCTTCCGGTACATTCGATAGAAAGAATCGAGACAACCCAAGTTCAAATAGAAACAGATGTTCATCTTCGACGGTACGTGCAAGAGTTTGCATCTGGATCATTTTGCTCTTCATTACTTCTTGCGCAACTTCGAATTCTAACTCTTCATAGTTACGTTCATCTTCAAGAAGATTGAGCTCATTCCTTAATATCCAGTCGCGTTCAGACACCGCGAGGCCAAGATTCTTATCTGTCATCGTAATAACATAGTTGTTATCGATAAGAAACTTACGGATCTTGTCCCTTTTAGGAGAGAACGCGTGCTTTCGCATCTCCGTAAGGGCTTCTTCCGGGATACTTGCGATCGTGCGTTGCACGTACCGACGTCCCATCGAAAGGCCAAGTTCCATGTATTGCGGTAATACTGGAGGTTTCTCTTTCTTTTTTGAGCTTACTCCGTAATCTGGATCAAAAGGTTTGTTCATGCCTTCCTTAAACAAAAAATAGATACGCCATCTTATTCTTCGTTGAAAATCATTCCATGCTTGCATGATCAGACTTTGAGAAGGCAGAGTAAAAAACATATAATTGAGTCCGAGTGACAAATCATTTGCTATATCTACAGGGACCACCACACCAGGACTACAGTGTACACTACTACGATACTGGCCAGCCAACAAGAATGAGATCGGCGTATGTAAGTGTACAAAAGAAACTGCGTCTGTTTTAGTCATGGTGAGTATATCGTCAGGAATAGAGTTGGGGAAGGCGGGTCTTACCGACGTAAAAGGTACTACATTAGACCGCGCGTCTAGGCTCTTGCCTTTCCCTTTCCCTTTGGATCGTTCTTGACGGGAGCTCTCCCCTTCCCTTTCTTCTTGTTGTCGACCTTGTTGGAAGCCTTGGTTTGGGGCTTCTTCTGCGAAGGCGTCGACGAGGGTTTGAATTTCGAAGGGCCAGCTTTCTTGGCCTGAGGTTGAGGAGCCTTGGACGAATTCTGGCCAGACAAAGTCTGGGTAATTAGAATAGTAATTAGTATCCAGAATTATGGGTGAAGGGTTACGAGAACTTGCCTTCTTGCCCACAGATCCAAGGTTGAGCTTCTTGAGACGTGCATTCAAGCCCTTATCAATAAGGGATTGAATCGATGGACCTGGTTTGGTCGCATCGGCCATCTCGACATCGGCTGTTGCCGCAGTCGACCGCTTTTTCTCAATCTTGATTGCCAAAGCGCGGTGGCGCAAGTTGACAATCTGTTTGATATGAGAGAAGATGGCTGGCAAAATGGTTTGCAATGCGCTGCATTCAGCCTTCTTCTGCGGTGACACTACCCAATCTGTTATTCGACGAACTCCCTTGTTGTCTGTAGAGAAAACGGGGAGCTTATAGCTGGATTTGCGATCATCGTAAGTTGTCTTAACGATGAGGGCAGCAGCTTCATAACAGTTATTGAGTGCGCATTTATCATCCCAAAAGGCCAGTTCGTCCTTTTTCGCCTGAATGGCGCCGTCGTTGATTGCCTTTTGGAAGACATCACGAGCGGTGGAGAACGTAGAGGAAACTCGAAGAGCTTCCGCTGACCCGGCATCCGCGAATTCCTTCGTAAGTTGGAACTCGGGAGCCTTCACCCGAAGGCGATTGGGGGTGTTGCCTGCGCTAACGGCAAGTTCAAGGCGCTCGAGGCTAGCCTTGACTGTTTCCCTCTTATCGCACCACGATGCGAGGTTGAGGAGAAACTCCCTAAGGGCAGCACGATAGTCAAAAAAGACGCAGTCTACAATCTGGTCAATGGAGCGGCACTCAGCTATTTTCTTGATGACGACAGTGGCCAACTCGTCGATGAGGGCGTTGTGGCGGCCAGCTTCGTCGTTGACGCCAAAAACTGTGTTGTTGACGACAGCCTGGGTGAGTGCGTCCAGGGTGGGGGACATGGCACGAGAGAAGGCAGCAGAGTAAGTGGAAGACATAGTAGCTGTTGGGTAATAGCAAAGTCGTTGGGTTTAGGGGGGGAGCGAGCACCGAGCGAAGCGAGGTGCGAGCGACTTGTTTAAACTGTGAGTTAAATGGAAAGAAGGCCAGAGGGCTGTTGATTGTTATCAGCAGCCAGCCCTTTCGTCTTTATAGACTCTTCAGTGGCTATTCTTAGAAGGAATGTTCTGGAACATCCGATGACAGCGCGTGAAGTGATGCTGCGCAGCTGTCATGTATCTTACCGACTATCACAAATCTGTCAATGTTTATTGTCAAGTTAGACAGATCTCTGATGAACAGAGTGTCACGGGTCGATGTGGCACATGGTAACCTGTCAAAAGTGGATCCAACACTTTTGTTCTTTGACATCGTGGGTTATTGACTGTGATGTGAATCACATGGATATAAAATACTCTGGTTACGTGGCTCCGAGTAACCGTGACATGGGAATATTCTCATGTCAAGAGTATAAATAGCTTACCTGGGTCCTTACCTAACAATCAATTGATTGATTGTTGTGAATCTTAATTGGACAGTTCATGATCCGGTCCATCAAAAATGTTTCCACGGTACTAAGGAACTTTTCCCGAGGTACTAAGTAACTTTTCCCATGTACTAAATTAGATCCGGCCCTTCACAATCACATGCCTTTCGGAAGTTCACACGCCTACCTTACTTCCTACTAAGGTTAGACTTAGTTAGCTTAGGGTTGGGGTTAGGTTAGGGCTTAGGGTTTAGGGTTTAGGGTTTAGGGTTTAGGGTTTAGGGTTTAGGGTTTAGGGTTTAGGGTTTAGGGGGGGAGCGAGCACCGAGCGAAGCGAGGTGCGAGCGACTAGTTTAAACTGGGAGTTAAATGGAAAGTAGCCAGAGGGCTGTTGGGGGATCCCAACAACCAGCCCTTTCGTCTTTATAGACTCTTCAGTGGCTATTCTTAGAAGGAATGTTCTAGACATCCGATGACAGCGCGTGAAGTGATGCTGCGCAGCTGTCATGTATCTTACCGACTATCACAAATCTGTCAATGTTTATTGTCAAGTTAGACAGGTCTCTGATGAACAGAGTGTCACGGGTCGATGTGGCACATGGTAACCTGTCAAAAGTGGATCCAACACTTTTGTTCTTTGACATCGTGGGTTATTGACTGTGATGTGAATCACATGGATATAGATTACTCTGGTTACGTGGCTCCGAGTAACCGCGACATGGGAATATTCACATGTCTAGAGTATAAATAACTTACCTGGGTCCTTACCTAACAATCAAACAATAGAATGATTGATTGTTGTGAATCTTAATTGGACAGTTCATGATCCGGTCCATCAAAAATGTTTCCACGGTACTAAGGAACTTTTCCCGAAGTACTAAGTAACTTTTCCCATGTACTAAATTAGATCCGGCCCTTCACAATCACATGCCGTTCGGAAGTTCACACGCCTACCTTACTTCCTACTAAGGTTAGACTTAGTTAGCTTAGGGTTGGGGTTAGGTTAGGGTTTAGGGTTTAGGGTTTAGGGTTTAGGTTTAGGTTTAGCTATTCAATCCAATGTGTTGCTTGTAAGTAGATGTTTGTTACTTTATAGCAAGGAATACTTACGGTTAGGGTTTTTTTCTAATGCTTTACGCCTTAAGCGCTAGTATTCTTTTCATCGGTTGTAAGATTTGGATATTCTGCCAAATTCTGGATGTTCCCTCTCTTGTGAGATTGAACGTCTATGAAGTATTATCTCGTTATCACTTTCGATACTTATCTGCTCAGCAGCTTCAACTAAAGCAGAATGATAAGTTTCATTAACGTTTTGAGTTTCGGGAACAACACCACCTTTTTCAGCGATGTCTTCATCCAGTTTACGAAAGACTGTTTTCTTCCACACATTTGCAAGGTCGAAAAGATTAGTATTGCGTTTTCGCGATACTATCCAACGACTTCCGAGTAGTCCTATCTTCCTCAAATCCGGTACGAACTCAGTTTCTCCGTCCACGAGGATCTGTGTGAACAGCTCCGGGCGAACATCATCGAGGTCGTGAACGTAATTTGGATCTGGTTTGATAAGGGGTCTGGACGAGTCTGCACTATACAAACCTTTCTCGGCATGTTCATACCATGCCGACCAGTACTCGGTAACAGTTTTTCCAAGTTCAGCAGCTGAAAACCAATTCCATACCTGATCAAATCTGGTTTTAAGTACAAGAATGGATTCGTCGTGCTCTGCGACTCGTAAAGCGAATCGCTTTTCCCAACGTTCTTGTATATTCTTCTTACACCAAGATATGACTAGGTTTTCGGGATAACCGCGCATCAAATAGAGAGCGTTAAGGTCTCTAATTGCTCCGATGTAGATTTCCTTGGTACTACATAGCACGGCTAACCTGGATAACTCTCCAATGTAGACGCCACGTTTGACGTCCAAAGGATGATGTGATACCCATGGAACTCGTTCTCGGTTGTTTCCTGTCTTGACAAAAGGCTTCCAATGAAGTTTTCCAGACTCCTTGAATATGAAAGCATCGAGAAATTGACATCCCGACGAGGAAACAGCCCATTCGATAACACAACCATCGAACTTTATTGTTTCTTTAATAAGATTAAGTGCAAGTGCTTCGGACTCGGCGTAAACAATTGCGAAACAATCGTCGATGTACCTTCCATAGAAGGCCACGTTTGGGTGGTCTAAGATTTTTGACTTTATTTCAAAATGGGCTCCAAAGAGGTTAGCAAGGTCCGGAGAATCCGCGACGCCCATTGCGAGGCCATTTTTTTGTCTAAAATATCTAGACCCATGTTGTGTTATCAATTGCGTATTGCCAATCTCGATAGCACGTTTAAAGATGCCCAATTTAACCAAGTTATTCTCTAACGAATTTGGATTAATATGGGCTAATGCAGTGTTTTCTTCCGAAGCGTTGAGTAACCATTCCTCGTACATACTACAAACGATTTCGATGCACAAGTCCAACGGAATATTGGGATAGAAAGCAACTACATCTCCAGTGACAAAATACCATTGTCTTTTGGAGTCTATACGCAATTGGCTTAATCTCGTAAAGAGATCCTTCGTTCCGTGTATGATTGAAGGAGTCGATTTAATAATCGGCTTAAGCTCTTTTGATACAAACTTGGCTGCAGGATTAAATACTACAGAGTGACACGGAATTATGGGCCTAAATCCAGTAGGTTTCTTGTGGATTTTAGGTATACCATGAAATTGAGGATACTTGAACGATGATCCGTCTTCCGGTACATTCGATAGAAAGAATCGAGACAACCCAAGTTCAAATAGAAACAGATGTTCATCTTCGACAGTACGTGCGAGCGTTTGCATCTGAATCATTTTGCTCTTCATAACTTCTTGCGCAACTTCGAATTCTAACTCTTCGTAATTACGTTCATCTTCAAGAAGATTGAGCTCATTCCTTAATATCCAGTCGCGTTCAGACACCGCGAGGCCAAGATTCTTATCTGTCATCGTAATAACATAGTTGTTATCGATAAGAAACTTACGGATCTTGTCCCTTTTAGGAGAGAACGCGTGCTTTCGCATCTCCGTAAGGGCTTCTTCCGGGATACTTGCGATCGTGCGTTGCACGTACCGACGTCCCATCGAAAGGCCAAGTTCCATATATTGCGGTAATACAGGAGGTTTCTCTTTCTTTTTTGAGCTTACTCCATAATCTGGATCAAAAGGTTTATTCATGCCTTCCTTAAACAAAAAATAGATACGCCATCTTATTCTTCGTTGGAAATCATTCCATGCTTGCATGATCAGACTTTTAGAAGGCAGAGTGAAAAACATATAATTAAGTCCGAGAGAGAGATCGTTTGCTACATCAACAGGGACAGAAACACCAGGACTACAATGTACACTACTACGATACTGGCCAGCCAACAAGAATGATATTGGAGTATGTAAGTGTACGAAAGAAACTGCGTCTGTTTTAGTCATGGTGAGTATATCGTCAGGAATAGAGTTGGGGAAGGCGGGTCTCACCGACGTAAAAGGTACTACATTAGACCGCGCATCTAGGCTCTTGCCTTTCCCTTTCCCTTTGGATCGTTCTTGACGGGAGCTCTCCCCTTCCCTTTCTTCTTGTTGTCGACCTTGTTGGAAGCCTTGGTTTGAGGCTTGCGTTGCGAAGGCGTCGACGACGACTTGGGTTTCGAAGGGCCAGCTTTCTTGGCCTGAGGTTGAGGAGCCTTGGATGAATTCTGGCCAGACAAAGTCTGGGTAATTAGAGTAGTAATTAGTATCCAGAATTATGGGTGAAGGGTTACGAAAACTTGCCTTCTTGCCCACAGATCCAAGGTTGAGCTTCTTGAGACGTGCATTCAAGCCCTTATCAATAAGGGATTGAATCGACGGACCTGGTTTGGTCGCGTCGGCCATCTCGACATCGGCTGTTGCCGCAGTCGTCCGCTTTTTCTCAATCTTAATTGCCAAAGCGCGGTGGCGCATGTTGACAATTTGTTTGATGTGAGAAAAGATCGCCGGCAGTATGGTTTGCAGCGCACTGCATTCGGCTTTCTTTTGCGGAGACACTACCCACTCTGCTATACGTCGAACTCCCTTGTTATCTGTAGAGAAAACAGGGAGCTTGTAGCTGGATTTGCGATCATCGTAAGTTGCCTTAACGATGAGGGCAGCAGCTTCGTAGCAAGAGTTGAGTGCGCATTTATCATCCCAAAAAGTCAGCTCGTCCTTTTTCGCCTGAATGGCGCCGTCGTTAATTGCCTTTTGGAAGGCGTCACGAGCGGTAGAGAACGTAGTGGAGACTCGAAGAGCCTCCGCTGACCCGGCATTCGCGAATTCCTTCGTAAGTTGGAACTCGGGTGCCTTCACCTTAAGGCGATTGGGCGTGTTGCCTGCGCTAACGGCAGATTCAAGGCGCTCGAGGCTAGCCTTGACTGTTTCCCTCTTATCGCACCACGATGCGAGGTTGAGGAGAAACTCCCTAAGGGCAGCACGATAGTCAAAAAAGACGCAGTCTATGACTTGGTCAACGGAGCGGCACTCAGCTATTTTTTTGATGACCACAGTGGCCAGCTCGTCGATCAGAGCGTTATGGCGGCCTGCTTCATCGTTGACGCCGAAAACGGTGTTGTTGACGACGGCCTGGGTGAGTGCGTCCAGGGTGGGGGACATGGCACGAGAGAAAGCAGCAGAGTATTGAGATGACATAGTGGCTGATGGATAATAGCAAAGTCGTTGGGTTTAGGGGGGGAGCGAGCACCGAGCGAAGCGAGGTGCGAGCGACTAGTTTAAACTGGGAGTTAAATGGAAAGTAGCCAGCGGCTCGTGATTTTTTACGGGCGTGGACCAGTGCAAGCAATGGGCGCTACCGTACAGGCAAACGATCACTACATACCGCTCATGACAAAAGAGCAGGCTATTGCCTATTAAGTCCTTTACCAAGGGACACTCTCATGCCATTGGACATGGCAGGCTAATACCCTTTAAGCCCTTTACCAAGGGGCGCCACATCAGCCATTACAGCCACAGGTTCATTTCCGGCGACGAACTATTTGTCCATCCTTGTGTTAACTCCCTTTACTAAGGGGAGGCCGGGTCACCCGCGTTTTAAGCGGTTCTGGACTTCGGGCCGTCCTCGTAAGCAGCGAGGCGCGGTTTAGATACCAGATGTGGGTTTCCCCACTCCCAAGACTATATCTTAAGATCCGAAGACCCCACTACCACCTAGTCGTTGAACGCTTCCGTCGGCGTGACCGTTACGGATTCGCTGCTGATTATCCATTCCAGCTTTCGCTGAATCTTGGGGATTGTTACCATACCCGGTCGCCACCGGTGCCTAGGCTGTTTCCAGCGGTCGGCGGTACCCACAAGCTTTAGGACGTCCCAGCAATTCGGTAGTGTCGCCGGCTGCAACCGACTTGCCAGGAGCGTATCCAGCAGAGCTGGTCCTGACAACCCCCAGTGTACTCTCACCTGATGTCCATACCCATTGAAGAACTGCGCGCCCTCGAATTACAAAGTCATCATAGCTGGATATCCCCGCAGCTAGACTAAAACGAGTTTGTATGACCTCCGTAACCCAACATAGAAGGCGTGAGCGAGTGAAAGAAAAAGGGCCCCGCTTGCCGTGAGGCAGCCAACATGTCGATGAAACGTCCCCGAGTCAAGGGCAAGATCAGTGACGAAAGGGCTCCCGGATGAGTTGGGAAGGCACAAGCGGCAGGAGTTTGGGAGAGGACGAGTACTTGAGGGCTGTTGGGGGATCCCAACAACCAGCCCTTTCGTCTTTATAGACTCTTCAGTGGCTATTCTTAGAAGGAATGTTCTAGACATCCGATGACAGCGCGTGAAGTGATGCTGCGCAGCTGTCATGTATCTTACCGACTATCACAAATCTGTCAATGTTTATTGTCAAGTTAGACAGGTCTCTGATGAACAGAGTGTCACGGGTCGATGTGGCACATGGTAACCTGTCAAAAGTGGATCCAACACTTTTGTTCTTTGACATCGTGGGTTATTGACTGTGATGTGAATCACATGGATATAGATTACTCTGGTTACGTGGCTCCGAGTAACCGCGACATGGGAATATTCACATGTCTAGAGTATAAATAACTTACCTGGGTCCTTACCTAACAATCAAACAATAGAATGATTGATTGTTGTGAATCTTAATTGGACAGTTCATGATCCGGTCCATCAAAAATGTTTCCACGGTACTAAGGAACTTTTCCCGAAGTACTAAGTAACTTTTCCCATGTACTAAATTAGATCCGGCCCTTCACAATCACATGCCGTTCGGAAGTTCACACGCCTACCTTACTTCCTACTAAGGTTAGACTTAGTTAGCTTAGGGTTGGGGTTAGGTTAGGGTTTAGGGTTTAGGGTTTAGGGTTTAGGTTTAGGGGGGGAGCGAGCACCGAGCGAAGCGAGGTGCGAGCGACTTGTTTAAACTGTGAGTTAAATGGAAAGAAGGCCAGAGGGCTGTTGATTGTTATCAGCAGCCAGCCCTTTCGTCTTTATAGACTCTTCAGTGGCTATTCTTAGAAGGAATGTTCTGGAACATCCGATGACAGCGCGTGAAGTGATGCTGCGCAGCTGTCATGTATCTTACCGACTATCACAAATCTGTCAATGTTTATTGTCAAGTTAGACAGATCTCTGATGAACAGAGTGTCACGGGTCGATGTGGCACATGGTAACCTGTCAAAAGTGGATCCAACACTTTTGTTCTTTGACATCGTGGGTTATTGACTGTGATGTGAATCACATGGATATAAAATACTCTGGTTACGTGGCTCCGAGTAACCGTGACATGGGAATATTCTCATGTCAAGAGTATAAATAGCTTACCTGGGTCCTTACCTAACAATCAATTGATTGATTGTTGTGAATCTTAATTGGACAGTTCATGATCCGGTCCATCAAAAATGTTTCCACGGTACTAAGGAACTTTTCCCGAGGTACTAAGTAACTTTTCCCATGTACTAAATTAGATCCGGCCCTTCACAATCACATGCCTTTCGGAAGTTCACACGCCTACCTTACTTCCTACTAAGGTTAGACTTAGTTAGCTTAGGGTTGGGGTTAGGTTAGGGCTTAGGGTTTAGGGTTTAGGGTTTAGGTTTAGGTTTAGCTATTTAATCCAATGTGTTGCTTGTAAGTAGATGTTTGTTACTTTGTAGCAAGGAATACTTACGGTTAGGGTTTTTTTCTAATGCTTTACGCCTTACGCGCTAGTATTCTTTTCATCGGTTGTAAGATTTGGATATTCTGCCGAATTCTGGATGTTCCCTCTCTTGTGAGATTGAACGTCTATGAAGTATTATCTCGTTATCACTTTCGATACTTATCTGTTCAGCAGCTTCAACTAAAGCAGAATGATAAGTTTCATTAACGTTTTGAGTTTCGGGAACAACACCACCTTTTTCAGCGATGTCTTCATCCAGTTTACGAAAGACTGTTTTCTTCCACACATTTGCAAGGTCGAAAAGATTAGTATTGCGTTTTCGCGATACTATCCAACGACTTCCGAGTAGTCCTATCTTCCTCAAATCCGGTACGAACTCAGTTTCTCCGTCCACGAGGATCTGTGTGAACAGCTCCGGGCGAACATCATCGAGGTCGTGAACGTAATTTGGATCTGGTTTGATAAGGGGTCTGGACGAGTCTGCACTATACAAACCTTTCTCGGCATGTTCATACCATGCCGACCAGTACTCGGTAACAGTTTTTCCAAGTTCAGCAGCTGAAAACCAATTCCATACCTGATCAAATCTGGTTTTAAGTACAAGAATGGATTCGTCGTGCTCTGCGACTCGTAAAGCGAATCGCTTTTCCCAACGTTCTTGTATATTCTTCTTACACCAAGACATGACTAGGTTTTCGGGATAACCGCGCATCAAATAGAGAGCGTTAAGGTCTCTAATTGCTCCGATGTAGATTTCCTTGGTACTACATAGCACGGCTAACCTGGATAACTCTCCAATGTAGACGCCACGTTTGACGTCCAAAGGATGATGTGATACCCATGGAACTCGGGTTAGGGTTTAGGGTTTAGGGTTTAGGGTTTAGGGTTTAGGGTTTAGGGTTTAGGGGGGGAGCGAGCACCGAGCGAAGCGAGGTGCGAGCGACTAGTTTAAACTGTGAGTTTGAAATAGAAAGAAGGCCAGAGGGCTGTTGGGGGATCCCAACAACCAGCCCTTTCGTCTTTATAGACTCTTCAGTGGCTATTCTTAGAAGGAATGTTCTAGACATCCGATGACAGCGCGTGAAGTGATGCTGCGCAGCTGTCATGTATCTTACCGACTATCACAAATCTGTCAATGTTTATTGTCAAGTTAGACAGGTCTCTGATGAACAGAGTGTCACGGGTCGATGTGGCACATGGTAACCTGTCAAAAGTGGATCCAACACTTTTGTTCTTTGACATCGTGGGTTATTGACTGTGATGTGAATCACATGGATATAGATTACTCTGGTTACGTGGCTCCGAGTAACCGCGACATGGGAATATTCACATGTCTAGAGTATAAATAGCTTACCTGGGTCCTTACCTAACAATCAAACAATAGAATGATTGATTGTTGTGAATCTTAATTGGACAGTTCATGATCCGGTCCATCAAAAATGTTTCCACGGTACTAAGGAACTTTTCCCGAAGTACTAAGTAACTTTTCCCATGTACTAAATTAGATCCGGCCCTTCACAATCACATGCCGTTCGGAAGTTCACACGCCTACCTTACTTCCTACTAAGGTTAGACTTAGTTAGCTTAGGGTTGGGGTTAGGTTAGGGTTTAGGGTTTAGGGTTTAGGGTTTAGGTTTAGGTTTAGCTATTTAATCCAATGTGTTGCTTGTAAGTAGATGTTTGTTACTTTGTAGCAAGGAATACTTACGGTTAGGGTTTTTTTCTAATGCTTTACGCCTTACGCGCTAGTATTCTTTTCATCGGTTGTAAGATTTGGATATTCTGCCGAATTCTGGATGTTCCCTCTCTTGTGAGATTGAACGTCTATGAAGTATTATCTCGTTATCACTTTCGATACTTATCTGTTCAGCAGCTTCAACTAAAGCAGAATGATAAGTTTCATTAACGTTTTGAGTTTCGGGAACAACACCACCTTTTTCAGCGATGTTTTCATCCAGTTTACGAAAGACTGTTTTCTTCCACACATTTGCAAGGTCGAAAAGATTAGTATTGCGTTTTCGCGATACTATCCAACGACTTCCGAGTAGTCCTATCTTCCTCAAATCCGGTACGAACTCAGTTTCTCCGTCCACGAGGATCTGTGTGAACAGCTCCGGGCGAACATCATCGAGGTCGTGAACGTAATTTGGATCTGGTTTGATAAGGGGTCTGGACGAGTCTGCACTATACAAACCTTTCTCGGCATGTTCATACCATGCCGACCAGTACTCGGTAACAGTCTTTCCAAGTTCAGCAGCTGAAAACCAATTCCATACCTGATCAAATCTGGTTTTAAGTACAAGAATGGATTCGTCGTGCTCTGCGACTCGTAAAGCGAATCGCTTTTCCCAACGTTCTTGTATATTCTTCTTACACCAAGACATGACTAGGTTTTCGGGATAACCGCGCATCAAATAGAGAGCGTTAAGGTCTCTAATTGCTCCGATGTAGATTTCCTTGGTACTACATAGCACGGCTAACCTGGATAACTCTCCAATGTAGACGCCACGTTTGACGTCCAAAGGATGATGTGATACCCATGGAACTCGTTCTCGGTTGTTTCCTGTCTTGACAAATGGCTTCCAATGAAGTTTTCCAGACTCCTTGAATATGAAAGCA
The DNA here is from genome assembly GCF_017499595.1 of Psilocybe cubensis. Taxonomy (NCBI): domain Eukaryota; kingdom Fungi; phylum Basidiomycota; class Agaricomycetes; order Agaricales; family Agrocybaceae; genus Psilocybe; species Psilocybe cubensis. The sequence continues at coordinate 66,171 of NW_025952843.1, forward strand.
TCGAGAAATTGACATCCCGACGAGGAAACAGCCCATTCGATAACACAACCATCGAACTTTATTGTTTCTTTAATAAGATTAAGTGCAAGTGCTTCGGACTCGGCGTAAACAATTGCGAAACAATCGTCGATGTACCTTCCATAGAAGGCCACGTTTGGGTGGTCTAAGATTTTTGACTTTATTTCAAAATGGGCTCCAAAGAGGTTAGCAAGGTCCGGAGAATCCGCGACGCCCATTGCGAGGCCATTTTTTTGTCTAAAATATCTAGACCCATGTTGTGTTATCAATTGCGTATTGCCAATCTCGATAGCACGTTTAAAGATGCCCAATTTAACCAAGTTATTCTCTAACGAATTTGGATTAATATGGGCTAATGCAGTGTTCTCTTCCGAAGCGTTGAGTAACCATTCCTCGTACATATTACAAACGATTTCGATGCACAAGTCCAACGGAATATTGGGATAGAAAGCAACTACATCCCCGGTGACAAAATACCATTGTCGTTTGGGGTCTATACGCAATTGGCTTAATCTCGTAAAGAGATCCTTCGTTCCGTGAATGATTGAAGGAGTCGATTTAATAATCGGCTTAAGCTCTTTTGATACAAACTTGGCTGCAGGATTAAATACTACAGAGTGACACGGAATTATGGGCCTAAATCCAGTAGGTTTCTTGTGGATTTTAGGTATACCATGAAATTGAGGATACTTGAACGATGATCCGTCTTCCGGTACATTCGATAGAAAGAATCGAGACAACCCAAGTTCAAATAGAAACAGATGTTCATCTTCGACGGTACGTGCGAGAGTTTGCATCTGAATCATTTTGCTCTTCATAACTTCTTGCGCAACTTCGAATTCTAACTCTTCGTAGTTGCGTTCATCTTCAAGAAGATTGAGCTCATTCCTTAATATCCAGTCGCGTTCAGACACCGCGAGGCCAAGATTCTTATCTGTCATCGTAATAACATAGTTGTTATCGAAAAGAAACTTTTGGATCTTGTCCCTTTTAGGAGAGAACGCGTGCTTTCGCATCTCTTTAAGGGCTTCTTCCGGGATACTTGCGATCGTTTTAATAACGTACCGACGTCCCATTGAAAGGCCAAGTTCCATAAATTGCGGTAACATTGGAGGTTTCTCTTTCTTTTTAGAGCTTACTCCATAGTCTGGATCGAAAGGTTTATTCATGCCTTCTTTAAACAAAAAATAGATACGCCATCTTATTCTTCGTTGAAAATCATTCCATGCTTGCATGATCAGATTTTTAGAAGGCAGTGTAAAAAACATATAATTGAGTCCAAGAGATAAATCATTTGCTACATCAACAGGGACCGAAACACCAGGACTACAGTGTACACTAGATCTATACTGGCCAGCCAATAAGAATGAAATCGGGGTATTGAGGTGTACAAAAGAAACTGCGTCTGTTTTAGTCATGGTGAGTATATCGTCAGGAATAGAGTTGGGGAAGGCGGGTCTCACCGACGTAAATGATGCTACAGTAGACCGCGCGTCTAGGCTCTTGCCTTTCCCTTTCCCTTTGGATCGTTGTTCTTGACGGGAGCTCTCCCCTTCCCTTTCTTCTTGTTGTCGACCTTGTTGGAAGCCTTGGTTTGAGGCTTCCTCTGCGAAGGCGTCGACGACGACTTGGGTTTCGAAGGGCCAGCTTTCCTGGCCTGAGGTTGAGGAGCCTTGGACGAATTCTGGCCAGACAAAGTCTGGGTAATTAGAGTAATAATTAGTGTCCAGAATTATGGGTGAAGGGTTACGAAAACTTGCCTTCTTGCCCACAGATCCAAGGTTGAGCTTTTTGAGACGTGCATTCAAGCCCTTATCAATAAGGGATTGAATCGATGGACCTGGTTTGGTCGCATCGGCCATCTCGACATCGGCTGTTGCCGCAGTCGTCCGCTTTTTCTCAATCTTAATTGCCAAGGCGCGGTGGCGCATGTTGACAATCTGTTTGATATGAGAAAAGATCGCCGGCAGTATAGTTTGCAGCGCACTGCATTCGGCTTTCTTTTGCGGAGACACTACCCACTCTGCTATACGTCGAACTCCCTTGTTGTCTGTAGAGAAAACAGGGAGCTTGTAGCTGGATTTGCGATCATCGTAAGTTGCCTTAACGATGAGGGCAGCAGCTTCGTAGCAAGAGTTGAGCGCGCATTTATCATCCCAAAAAGCCAGCTCGTCCTTTTTCGCCTGAACGGCGCCGTCGTTAATTGCCTTTTGGAAGGCATCACGAGCGGAAGAGAACGTAGTGGAGACTCGAAGAGCCTCCGCTGACCCGGCATCCGCGAATTCCTTCGTAAGTTGGAACTCGGGTGCCTTCACCTTAAGGCGATTGGGCGTGTTGCCTGCGCTAACGGCAGATTCAAGGCGCTCGAGGCTAGCCTTGACTGTTTCCCTCTTGTCGCACCACGATGCGAGGTTGAGGAGAAACTCCCTGAGGGCAGCACGATAGTCAAAAAAGACGCAGTCTATGACTTGGTCAACGGAGCGGCACTCAGCTATTTTTTTGATGACCACAGTGGCCAGCTCGTCGATAAGAGCGTTATGGCGGCCTGCTTCATCGTTGACGCCGAAGACAGTGTTGTTGACGACGGCCTGGGTGAGTGCGTCCAGGGTAGGGGACATGGCACGAGAGAATGCAGCAGAGTATTGGGATGACATGGTAACTGATGGGTGATAGCAAAGTCGTTGGGTTTAGGGGGGGAGCGAGCACCGAGCGAAGCGAGGTGCGAGCGACTAGTTTAAACTGTGAGTTTGAAATAGAAAGAAGGCCAGCGGCTCGTGATTTTTTACGGGCGTGGACCAGTGCAAGCAATGGGCGCTACCGTACAGGCAAACGATCACTACATACCGCTCATGACAAAAGAACAGGCTATTGCCTATTAAGTCCTTTACCAAGGGACACTCTCATGCCATTGGACATGGCAGGCTAATACCCTTTAAGCCCTTTACCAAGGGGCGCCACATCAGCCATTACAGCCACAGGTTCATTTCCGGCGACGAACTATTTGGGTTTAGGGTTTAGGGTTTAGGGTTTAGGGTTTAGGGTTTAGGGTTTAGGGTTTAGGGTTTAGGGTTTAGGGTTTAGGGTTTAGGGTTTAGGGTTTAGGGTTTAGGGTTTAGGGTTTAGGGTTTAGGGTTTAGGGTTTAGGGTTTAGGGTTTAGGGTTTAGGGTTTAGGGTTTAGGGTTTAGGGTT